>NW_024067977.1:0-46872 GCF_009389715.1 Phoenix dactylifera
ACACACTAGAAGTATTGACCGATCCGATGGTTGAAATCGTGATTAGGAATCACAAGAAATCAATTTGATTGATAAAAAGTTGAAGAAGGAAAAAGGAATTAATTAATTGGACTTGAAACAAGAATCCTACTTCGGGTAGGATACCTAGAGTTCTAATTGGATTAGGACTGGAATTCCTACTTGGAATAGAATTCCTCAATCCTAATGAGATTAGGAGTTTTGAATTAAAATTGGATTCCTACTTGGAGTAGGATTCCTAGAAATCCTAATTGGATTAGGGACTTCGGATTCAAATAGAGTCCTAATTGGATTAGGACTAAAATTAAATAAATCCTAATTGGATTAGGATTCCTTAAGTCTAATTAATTAATAATCTAATGAATCAACATGACTCCTAATTGGATTAGGATTGAAGAGTTCAATTGAGTCATGGTTCATTCAAGTCCTAATTGGATTAGGACTAGTATGCATTGAACCAAATTTGGCTAAGCCTAATCGAATTAGGACTAAACCGGATTAGGGCCTCCCAATCCTCATTAGATGAGGATTAGGGCAAACCAAGAGGAGGGCCGTACGCCCCCTCCTTCTTCTCTTCTTTGGTGCGGCAAGGTAAGAGGGGCCGGCGCCCCTCTTGGAAAATAGTATGGAGCTCCTAAAAGTTAGGAGCTCCACAATCTATTTAAAGGGGGCTCAAGGGGCAGCACCTAGGGCATTGGGATTTCCTCTCCCTTGTGCCGTACGCCCTTCATCCTCCCCTTGGGGTTTTCAGCCGCCATCAGCAAGAAGAGAGAAAGGGATTGCCGGCTCATCCTTCTTCTCTTGTTTGGGCTCCAACGCAAGCAAGGAAGAGAAGGCTGCAAAGGGTTCTTGTTCTTCTTCATCATCCCTCCTTCTTCTTCCTCCTCTCAAGCACTTTCAAGAGTTGAAAGAAAGAGAGGAGATCAGCCATCAAAGGAAGTCTCTGCAAGGGAGCTAGCACCCCGGGGAGACAAGAAAACGTTGATCGGATCTCTACTTCGTGTGGATACCCGTAGAGGCCGGACGTTTGAACGGCTTCAAGCGAACCCTCTTCCTAAAACCACGAATTCAGATTCGCGGTGATCATCTACCCGCGCAAGGTGAAGATTTGATCTTCCTATTAGTTTTAAAAGTTTTAATTCTTACCTAATTACGAAAGGTCTCGAAACAACGTTCATGTGATGAACGTCGAACTCGCGCATGCCGATTCCGCTGCCATCTGAAAAATTTTTGAAATATCAGCGGCATGGGCGGGTTCCCAACAGAGGAGATATATATGCAGCAGCCGGAGGGATACATTGCAGCTGGCACGGGTGACTTAGTCTGCAAACTAAAGAAAAGCCTCTATGGTTTGAAACAGGCACCCAGACAATGGTATCTCAAGTTCGATAGTTACATGCTTGAGATAGGATACAGGAGATGTCAGGAGGATCACTGTTGCTACTTCCGGGACTTCGGTACATCTTACATTATCTTGCTATTGTATGTTGATGACATGTCAGTTGCAGGAGCTTGTTAGATGTATGCCCTAGAAGCCAATTTGGCTGACACATTGTTGATTCTAGGGACATAATTTTGTACTTGACTGTTTATTATTGAATAAATAAAAGGCATCTTTTCATTCATATTATTTATGTGTCTATGAATGGTCCAAGGAATTAATAAGATGATGATACATATTCTCAAGAGTTGAGAATTTGAGCCATGTATCATTGGTGATTAATTTCTAAATGCTCCTGATCAAAGGATCATCACGAGGACGGTGATCGATCCGATCAGTGCACAGATCACTTTCCTTCTGGATGGACGAGACTTGAGTCCACAGTGTAGGGACACTGAAGTGATAGTGCAGGTGCTTGTTAGAGAACAAGGGTACTGAGCGTGACCAAGACAAGAAGTCACTTGGATGTCTATCCACTCGTCAGTGACTTGCTTGATGTTGCAGTAGTGTGACTGGTCCTTTGACCTGCGGTGCTTCGGCTACTCACAGTGAGGTTATTGTAGTTTGACTGCACACATACATGGTCTCTAGCCATATGGGTCCATGCAGTGTAGATTGGCTGCAGTAAGTTCACTGTAGGAGTAGGGTATGCACCTATAAGGAATCTATCGACCTTGATAGAAGAGGAGTGATCCTATGTGATTTGTTAGACTGAGTTCTAAGACCTTGGCCAGGGCAGTAATATAAAGTGGAAAAGAGTTTTCCATTAGCGAACTCAAGTCGAATAAATCTTGACATATGACAGACGATGGGGTTTGACGAGTTGTCCATGACCTCCGTCCTGTAGGGATCCACGATAGTAGGACTGTATCACATGTTAACTGCACCTAGAGGTTCATCATTCCATTCTGCTGGGTAGCCACTACATGCTGCTAGGTGTCACTGGTGGATGGTGGGACTCATAGGGATTATCTTGATGATCGGTAAACCCTAATGAGTTGAGTTGGAATCGTTCCAACCCATTGAAAGGAGTTTTCAATGATATAGTGATAGAGATCACAATATATCTCACTACCAGTCAGAATAGAACCTATGGGGTCACACACACTAGAAGTATTGACCGATCCGATGGTTGAAATCGTGATTAGGAATCACAAAGAAATCAATTTGATTGATAGAAGTTGAAGAAGTGAACAAAGGGAATTAATTAATTAGACTTAAACACAAATCCTACTTCGGGTAGGATTCCTAGAGTCCTAATTGGATTAGGGCTGGGAATCCTAGTTGGAGTAGGACTGGAATTCCTACTTAGAATAGGATTCCTACAATCCTAATGAGATTAGGAATTTTGAATTAAAATTGGATTCCTACTTGGAGTAGGATTCCTAGAAATCCTAATTGGATTAGGACTTCGGATTCAAATAAGAGTCCTAATTGGATTAGGACTAAAATTAAATACATCCTAATTAGATTAGGATTCTTTAAGTCTAAATTAATTATTAATCTAATGAATCAACATGACTCCTAATAGGATTAGGATTGAAGAGTTCAATTGAGTCATGATTCATTCAAGTCCTAATTGGATTAGGACTAGCGTAGATTGAACCAAATTTGGCTAATCCTAATTGGATTGGGATTAAACCATGAGAGAGGCACCTAATCCTCTTTGGAAGAGGATTAGGTTAACCAAGTAAGAGGGACATCAGCCCCTCTCACTTGGCTAGGGCGACATGAAGAAGCTAGGGCCGGCGCCCCCCTTTCTTAGGCAAGTTGTCATTGGAACTCCTAAAAGTTAGGAGCTCCAATCCCTTTATAAGGAGGACTAGGGGCCGGCGCCCTAAGCAATTGAATCCTCTTCTCCTTGCTGCCGCCACCCTCTCCCAACTCCCTGGTTCAGCCGCCAACAAGAAGGAAAAAGAAGAGAGCCTTGTCCGCCTCCTCTTCCTCCAATCCTTCTTCCAACGCGGGGAAAAGAAAGAAGGCTGCAGAAGCTGTGTTCTTCTTCCTTGAGTTCCTTCTTTCTCTTCCTCCTCTCAAGCACAATCAAGGGTTGATTGAAAGAGAGAAGATCAGCCATCAAAAGAAGTCTTTGCAAGGGAGCTAGCACCCCGGGAAGACAAGAAAGCTTTGATCGGTTCTCTACTTCGTGTGGATACCCGTAGAGGCCGGACGTTTGAACGGCTTCAAACGAACCCTCTTCCAAAACCACGAATTCAGATTTGCGGTGATCATCTACCCGCGCAAGGTGAAGATTTGATCTTCCTATTAGTTTTAAAAGTTTTAATTCTTACCTAATTACGAAAGGTCTCGAAACAACGTTCATGCGATGAACGTCGAACTCGTGCATGCCGATTCCGCTGCCATCTGAAAAATTTTTTAAATATCAGCGGCATGGGCGGGTTCCCAACAGTGGTATCAGAGCCTAGGCTTCGTAGATTAAGGTAAGAATTAAATATCTAAAGGCTTATTAGATCTGAAAATTGAATGATCATGCATGCTGAAAAATTCTGCATGCAGATTTTTCAGGGGTGCTGATTTTTTTTTGCATGCTGATTTTTATGTGATAAAAAGATGATTCTAAATGCATTGTTAATGGGATTACAAAGTTTAGAATCATGATTAGCATGATCAGTGACCTATGTCATGATACAATCAGTTAGTTTTCAGATCTGAAAATTATAATTGTTGCATACGGTGATGATCATAGGATTCAACCCCTTTTGGTATCAAATGTAATGACCTGCGATGTGATCTGCGATGTCATGTAATTTTTCAGATGCTTGCATGCATCTTATTTGATGTTTTGAGAGGCCTGCGTGCCTCCTAAAAGGAGATGTAATTTATTTTTATTTTATTTTACATCTGGTTGTATTTCTGTGATGTGATGTACATCAACGATCAAGTTGAAGCAAAGGCATGAGATGAAAGGTGATCCAAGCGGTTGATGGCGATGGGATCAAGGGTTGATCAAGGATCGAATCAAGGAGGCTTGGAACCAATTCAAGAGTTGAAGACCACTTGATCGATTGATGTGCATGTGCTTGTAATACGACCTAATTAGAATCCATGATCATCACCTAGTTAAAGTTTAGCTTTAATTTGATGCTGCAATTATAACTGCCTGTGATGTGCCGTTTGCATGTGATGTAAATGCGAGTCGGGTAGATAGGTTTACATGTGATGTAGCAAACCCAATTGAGACCTAAATCAAAACCTCCTCAATCAAGTCGAGAGTGAACCGACATGAGCAAGTCATATTAGATTAATTGATCTAATTGGTGTCTAGAAAAGCATAAAGGTGGTTATTTAATTAGGACCTTACTCTCTGAGTAAGGGGAGCCTCCCACCTGCTTACCTGGCCAATTGTTCGATTACCTCTTATGAAGGGCTCAAGTTGCAAACACTAAGACCTGATTAACCAATATTAAGTCAATAGGTCTTCCACTGTAGTAGAGCTGCTAAGGCCTTTCTGATGTTGATTTGTCTCGGCTGGACACAGTGGTCAAGTTGCATCGGGGGGCTGGACCTCTCTATAGACATGAGATGTTGTAGGGTAAAGGTGGGGTTGGGCACCAATAACTGTTAGGTGAGGACCCAATGACGACTTTATTCCTACGGTTATACGGTGGGTCTGACTTAACTAAGAAATGGGACCAATAACTGTTAGGTGAGGTCTTCATGGCTTAGAGACCAAGTTACACTGCAACATGCTTGAGAAGCATTGTACAAGAGTTGTACACTCATCCATCTATGTGTCACCAATAACTGTTAGGTGAGGTGGCATGTAAATTGGTGGGACCGCAGTACCTACTAGAAACCCTAGTCGTGTGGGATTTCCGTTTTCCTACCAGGGGAGTGTGAGGAATTCGAGAAAATAGTGGGAGTTACATTTGTTCTAAAAGATCTTAGAACAGATTAGGATCAAGTACAAAAGTCTAACTAGAATCTTTACTCTCTGCAGATACAATGTCAGCTTCAAACCCTTTGACCCGTATTCTTGAGACCAACCGACTGACCGGAACCAATTACAAGGACTGGCTTAGAAATCTCAAAATTGTTTTGGACTGTGAGAAAATAGGCTATATACTCGATTCTGATTTCCCCACACTACCAGCACGTCCTACTGATGTTCAGCGTGAGATGCATAAAAAGTGGTTGGATGATGACATTAGAGTAAAATGCTATATGATGGCATCTATGTCTAATGAACTCCAATGCCAGCATGAAAATATAAAGACTGCTAGGGACATATTGGCACACCTGCAAGAGTTGTATGGTGAGCAGAGTCGCACAGCTTGTTTTGAAGTGTCCAAGAGGCTTTTCAAAGCGAAGATGCGCGAAGGGCAGTCTGTCCATGATCACGGTCTGACCATGATCAAGGACCTAGAGGAGCTTGAGAAGCTCGGTATGGACATGCACAAGGAATTGCAAGTGGATTTGATCCTACAGTCACTTCCTGATTCATTTGGTCAGTTTATAGTAAACTACCACATGAATAAGATTGAATGCACTAAGACTGAACTAATCAACATGTTGGTAACTGCTGAGGGAGCCTTGAAAGGTTCAAGGGGCAATGTCCTTGCTGCTGAGTTGACTTCTGGTTCCAAGAGAAAGTCTACTTGGAAGAAAAAGAAGCCTGCTAAGAAGCAGAAGAAAGACAAGAAGCCCAAGAAGGAAGTTCAAAAGAAAAAGGCTAACGACAAAAGAAAATATTTCCACTGCAATGTCGAAGGCCACTGGAAGAGAAACTGTCCTTCATACCTCGAGAGCCTGAAGAACAAGAAAGGTGACATACCTTCAGAAGGTATAGACTTGCTCATAATTGAAACTAATCTAACGGTTTCCTCTACTTCTAGTTGGGTTATAGATTCTGGTTCTAGTGCTCATCTGTGCACTACCATGCAGGGTCTAAAGAAAAGTAGAAGGCTGGCGGAAGGTGCGGTAACCCTTAGGGTTGGCAACGGGGCAAAAGTTGCTGCTGTGGCTGTGGGCACCTACCATCTGCGACTACCGTCTGGATTTAGTTTAATACTTAGAGACTGCTATTATGTACCTGTTGCTAGCAGAAATTTGATTTCTGTTTCATATCTAGCACAGGAAGGTCATGTTTTTACATTTGACAAAGACTGCTGTTCTATTTATTTGAGAAATAAAATAGTCGCACGTGGTTTTATGATTGACAGTCTCTATCATTTACATATGGATGTATCTGTGAATGTTACCGAGCAAGATATGAGTGCCAAAGGATCCAAAAGATCCGGAGATGAGATAAACCAAAGATATTTGTGGCACCTCAGACTTGGCCATATTGGAGAGGATAGGATGAACAAAATGGATAAAGATGGGCTTCTCGGCTCATTGACTTCCGAGTCATATCCAGTTTGCGAGTCCTATCTTCAAGAAAAAATGGCTAGACTGCCCTTTGTAGGACATGGGGAGAGGACCACTGAAATACTTACCCTAGTACATACAGATGTATGTGGCCCATTCGATGTGCTAGCCAGGGGACGTTATTCTTACTTCATTACCTTTACCGATGATTATTCACGGTATGGGTATGTGTATCTTATGAGACACAAGTCTGAATCCTTTGAAAAGTTCAAAGAGTTCAAGAATGAAGTAGAAAAACAAACTGGAAAACCTCTTAAGGCTCTTCGATCAGATCGAGGAGGAGAATACCTTAGTGGAGAATTTCGGGACTATCTCAAAGAAAACGGCATAGTCTCACAATGGACACCTCCGGGTACACTTCAACTCAACGGGGTGTCAGAGAGGAGGAATCGGACCCTATTGGATATGGTCAGGTCCATGATGAGCTTCACTGATTTACCTATGTTCCTTTAGGGAGATGCCTTACTCACAGCGATTTATTTATTGAATAGAGTTCCCTCTAAATCCGTTCCTACCACACCGTATGAGATATGGCATGGTAAGAAACCAAGTCTGGGTCATCTCAAGATTTGGGGATGTCCGGCCCATGTCAAGAGACTACAGGCGGACAAGTTAGAGGCTAGGACCATAAGTGCTCGTTTTATAGGATATCCTAAAGAGTCATTAGGATACAACTTTTACGTCTCAGAGGATCACAATGTGTTTGTGAGCCGTCATGCCATCTTCTTGGAAAATCAGTTTATCCTTGATAGAGGCAGTGGGAGGAAAATTGAGCCTGAAGAGGAAGTCTCTGAAAAGCAACGAGTCATGGATCCTATTGAACCCATTCATACAGAGCCAGTACACGATGTCCCTCGACCACCTCGTAGATCTAGTAGGGTCTCCCATCCTCCCGATAGATACTTAGGTATACTAGAAGAGGATACCGAGGAAATGTTCCTGGTGGGAGATAGGGATCACATACAGGATCCCAAAACCTACAACGAGGCGATATCTGATATCGATTCTGAGAAATGGCTGGAAGCTATGAAGTCAGAGTTAGACTCCATGCATTCCAACCAAGTCTGGACCTTAGTAGATCCACCAGAAGGTATTGTACCTATTGGATGCAAATGGATCTACAAAAGGAAGATAGGTTCGGATGGAGAGGTAGAGACCTATAAGGCAAGGCTTGTGGCGAAAGGGTATAGTCAGCGCGAAGGCATTGACTATCAGGAGACCTTTTCACCTGTAGCCATGCTAAAATCCATCCGAACATTGCTTGCCATTGCAGCATTTCATGATTATGAAATTTGGCAGATGGATGTGAAAACTGCTTTCCTGAATGGATATCTTGATGAAGATATCTATATGGAACAGCCTTTGGGTTTCACTTACAGTGATGGAGATCACAAGGTCTGCAAGCTGCAAAGGTCCATCTATGGACTAAAGCAAGCATCTCGGAGTTGGAACACTCGTTTCGATGATGCAATCAAAACGTTTGATTTCATCAAAAACGAAGAGGAACCGTGTGTTTACAAAAAAGGTTAGTGGGAGTGCTGTCGTTTTTCTCGTACTGTACGTAGATGACATTCTCCTGATTGGGAATGATATTCCCATGCTAACCTCGGTCAAGGTCTGGTTGTCAAAAGAATTCTCCATGAAAGACCTTGGGGAAGCATCCTATATTTTGGGAATAAAGGTCTATAGAGATAGATCTAAAAGGATGCTTGGCCTTTCACAGAAGATGTACATAGAGGAGGTGCTGAAGAGGTTCAGCATGGAAAACTCCATGAGGGTTCTCTTACCCCTAAGACATGGAATTCATCTCTCCAAGAAGATGTACCCCAACACATCTGAAGAGATTCAACACATGAGCAAGATTCCCTATGCATCGGCAATAGGAAGCCTCATGTATGCCATGCTGTGTGCACAACCTGATATAGCTCTTGCTGTGAGTGTCACAAGTAGATATCAGTCGGATCCAGGCAAGAAGCACTGGATAGCTGTGAAGAACAGTCTTAAGTACTTGAGAAGAACTAAGGACATGTTCTTGGTCTTTGAAGAAGATCAGAGTTGAAGGTAGAAAGATGCACACATATTGATGATAGAAAGTCTACATCAGAATATGTGCAATTGTGGTTCAGTAAATTGGAAGAGTTCCAAACAACCGATCATTATAGATTCTACCTTAGAAGCTGAATGTTAAGCCGTATCTAAGGGTGCAGTGGAAACCTTCTGATTAAAAGTTAATTGCAGAATTAGGTGTAATGTCATTAGATGCCATAACACTTTACTGCGATAACATTGGCACCATAGCACTAGCTATGGAGCCATGGTCTCATCAGAAGTTCAAGCACATAGAGCGGCGCTTCCATTTCATACGCGACTATGATGTAGAGGTGCAGAGAGTAGACTCCGCGGATAACGTGGCAGACCCGTTCACTAAGCAGCTGAGTCAGCAAAAGACTGAAGCCCACCTTGAGAAGATGGGCCTAAGATATATGACCAATTGGCTTTAGTGCAAGTGGGAGATTGTTAGATGTATGCCCTAGAAGCCAATTTGGCTGACACATTGTTGATTCTAGGGACATAATTTTGTACTTGACTGTTTATTATTGAATAAATAAAAGGCATCTTTTCATTCATATTATTTATGTGTCTATGAATGGTCCAAGGAATTAATAAGATGATGATACATATTCTCAAGAGTTGAGAATTTGAGCCATGTATCATTGGTGATTAATTTCTAAATGCTCCTGATCAAAGGATCATCACGAGGACGGTGATCGATCCGATCAGTGCACAGATCACTTTCCTTCTGGATGGACGAGACTTGAGTCCACAGTGTAGGGACACTGAAGTGATAGTGCAGGTGCTTGTTAGAGAACAAGGGTACTAAGCGTGACCAAGACAAGAAGTCACTTGGATGTCTATCCACTCGTCAGTGACTTGCTTGATGTTGCAGTAGTGTGACTGGTCCTTTGACCTGCGGTGCTTCGGCTACTCACAGTGAGGTTATTGTAGTTTGACTGCACACATACATGGTCTCTAGCCATATGGGTCCATGCAGTGTAGATTGGCTGCAGTAAGTTCACTGTAGGAGTAGGGTATGCACCTATAAGGAATCTATCGACCTTGATAGAAGAGGAGTGATCCTATGTGATTTGTTAGACTGAGTTCTAAGACCTTGGCCAGGGCAGTAATATAAAGTGGAAAAAGAGTTTTCCATTAGCGAACTCAAGTCGAATAAATCTTGACATATGACAGACGATGGGGTTTGACGAGTTGTCCATGACCTCCGTCCTGTAGGGATCCACGATAGTAGGACTGTATCACATGTTAACTGCACCTAGAGGTTCATCATTCCATTCTGCTGGGTAGCCACTACATGCTGCTAGGTGTCACTGGTGGATGGTGGGACTCATAGGGATTATCTTGATGATCGATAAACCCTAATGAGTTGAGTTGGAATCGTTCCAACCCATTGAAAGGAGTTTTCAATGATATAGTGATAGAGATCACAATATATCTCACTACCAGTCAGAATAGAACCTATGGGGTCACACACACTAGAAGTATTGACCGATCCGATGGTTGAAATCGTGATTAGGAATCACAAAGAAATCAATTTGATTGATAGAAGTTGAAGAAGTGAACAAAGGGAATTAATTAATTAGACTTAAACACAAATCCTACTTCGGGTAGGATTCCTAGAGTCCTAATTGGATTAGGGCTGGGAATCCTAGTTGGAGTAGGACTGGAATTCCTACTTAGAATAGGATTCCTACAATCCTAATGAGATTAGGAATTTTGAATTAAAATTGGATTCCTACTTGGAGTAGGATTCCTAGAAATCCTAATTGGATTAGGACTTCGGATTCAAATAAGAGTCCTAATTGGATTAGGACTAAAATTAAATACATCCTAATTAGATTAGAATTCTTTAAGTCTAAATTAATTATTAATCTAATGAATCAACATGACTCCTAATAGGATTAGGATTGAAGAGTTCAATTGAGTCATGATTCATTCAAGTCCTAATTGGATTAGGACTAGCGTAGATTGAACCAAATTTGGCTAATCCTAATTGGATTGGGATTAAACCATGAGAGAGGCACCTAATCCTCTTTGGAAGAGGATTAGGTTAACCAAGTAAGAGGGACATCAGCCCCTCTCACTTGGCTAGGGCGACATGAAGAAGCTAGGGCCGGCGCCCCCCCCTTCTTAGGCAAGTTGTCATTGGAACTCCTAAAAGTTAGGAGCTCCAATCCCTTTATAAGGAGGACTAGGGGCCGGCGCCCTAAGCAATTGAATCCTCTTCTCCTTGCTGCCGCCACCCTCTCCCAACTCCCTGGTTCAGCCGCCAACAAGAAGGAAAAAGAAGAGAGCCTTGTCCGCCTCCTCTTCCTCCAATCCTTCTTCCAACGCGGGGAAAAGAAAGAAGGCTGCAGAAGCTGTGTTCTTCTTCCTTGAGTTCCTTCTTCCTCTTCCTCCTCTCAAGCACAATCAAGGGTTGATTGAAAGAGAGGAGATCAGCCATCAAAAGAAGTCTTTGCAAGGGAGCTAGCACCCCGGGAAGACAAGAAAGCTTTGATCGGTTCTCTACTTCGTGTGGATACCCGTAGAGGCCGGACGTTTGAACGGCTTCAAACGAACCCTCTTCCAAAACCACGAATTCAGATTTGCGGTGATCATCTACCCGCGCAAGGTGAAGATTTGATCTTCCTATTAGTTTTAAAAGTTTTAATTCTTACCTAATTACGAAAGGTCTCGAAACAACGTTCATGCGATGAACGTCGAACTCGTGCATGCCGATTCCGCTGCCATCTGAAAAATTTTTTAAATATCAGCGGCATGGGCGGGTTCCCAACAGAGCTAGCATGCATGAGATTGCAAAATTGAAGTTGAAGCTGTCAAGAAAATTTGCAATGAAGGATCTAGGAGCAGCAAAACAAATCCTTGGGATGCGGATCAGTAGAGATAGGTCTAAACATATCCTCAGACTATCTCAGGCGGAGTACATCAGCCGAGTACTCAGGAGATTCTGCATGGAGGGTGCCAAACCTGTTGGCACACCGCTGGGTGCCCATTTTAAGCTCTCAAAAGGGCAAAGTCCGAAGACGCGGGTGGAGGAGCTCAATATGTCAAAAATCCCGTATGCATCGGCAGTGGGGAGCTTGATGTACGCTATGGTGTGTACGAGACCAGACATTGCTCAAGCAGTGGGAGTTGTGAGTCGCTTCATGAGCTGCCCAGGCTTGGAGCATTGGCGCGCAGTCAAATGGATACTGAGGTATCTGAAAGGCACCGAGCACATGTCATTGTGCTATGGAGGTTCTGAGATCCGGTTACAGGGCTATGTGGACTCAGACATGGCAGGGGACTTGGACGGCAGGAGAAGCACGACAGGGTACTTGTTCACCTTGGGCAGTGGAGCCGTCAGTTGGATTTCCAGGTTGCAACCAGTTGTTGCATTGTCGACTACGGAGGCGGAGTATGTGGCAGCCACAGAGGCGTGCAAGGAACTAATATGGCTTCAAGTCTTGATGAAGGAGCTTGGGAAGGAACAGAAGGATTGCATGTTATATTCAGATAGTCAAAGTGCAATTCATCTGGCAAAGAATTCAGCTTTCCATTCAAGGACGAAGCATATTGACATACGGTACCACTTCGTGAGGTCATTGCTCGAGCAGGGACTCGTCAAGTTGGAGAAGATTCATACAAGTCAGAATCCTGCAGATATGTTGACGAAGGTCGTCACGGTGGAGAAGCTGAGGAGTTGTTCAGCTTCTGCTGGTCTTCATGCTTGAAGACGTTGAGGAGGCATCGTACCTATTTCACTAGGATGATTTAGTTTCAGTGGGAGCACAGAGGAGAGCCAAGTAACAAGAGGATATACCCAAGGTCTCCAAGTGGGAGATTGTTGGGGTATGTGGAGACCTTTGGTGATGAAGAGAATTGAAGGAAAATCAATTCTGCATAGTTTTCTGTCTGACGGACTGTCGGAGTCGACTCGAGCTTCAGTCGAGTCGACTCGGGAACAGTCGAGTCGACTCGAGGTCTGTCGAGTCGACCCGAGAGGAGAAAGCCGCAAAAACCATGTTTCTGTCTGGACTATCAGAGTCGACTCGAACTACAGTCGAGTCGACTCGGAGCATCGTCGAGTCGACTCGAGATACAGTGGAGTCGACTCGAGATCGTGCCAGTTAAACTGGAAGTTGTTCAGACGTGCCAGAGTCGACTCGGACTTCAGCCGAGTCGACTCGAGCTCGCGAAAAATCGTACGGACGATTTTCTTTTGGTGTTTTTGGTGGCGTTTCGACGGCTATGATCATCTGAAGGTCTTGAGACTATATATAGGACTCATGAGAGCCCTAGGGTAAGGTTATTGGCCGTATATTTGAGAGAGACTCTTGTTTGTGAGGCTAGGGTTCTAGAGAAGAAGAGGATTGGGATCCTACTTCTTGTGCAAAGGGAATTCTGTGTGAATCTCTTGTAGATCGATCGCTTGTGATCGTTCGGGTGTGTGCTATCTCTGTAATCAGTTCATCCTTATTGAGATTTGGAGCGGTGGAGGACGTAGGCTATTTGTAGCCGAACCTCGTTACATTTTGTGTTTGCTTTGCTATTTTCTTCCTTCTTCTTCCTTTGATCTTTGATAATCCGTTGCGGTGCTCAAGTGTTTTATCCTACTGATACCACGGGGTAATCTTTTGCCCTTCGTAGGCGGAGCGAAGAGGTGATCCTTGAGTCCGGAGTCGAGGGAGCGAGAGAGTGCTTATCCGTTTGTATCTCTCTTGCTTGTCCGACGTCGGTGGCGGCGCTGGTGTGAGTGGGTTCCGGTGCGGGGCGCCGACAACAGGGGTTCGACGACCCATCGATGTGAAGCGTCCAGGTCGGGAGGTCGAGGCTGGGCGTTTCCGGCGGTCTAGGTTCCGCCTCCTGCACCGCGCACTCAGCGAGGAAATCCGCGAGCACCTGGGCCTTGATGGCGGGTCGAGGCTGGTAGCGGATGTCGAACTCACCGAGTTCTATTGCCCACTTCACCAGCCGTCCCGCATTCCCGGAGTTGCTGAGGATCTGTCGTAGTGGTTGATCAGTTAAGAGGGTGACAGAATGGGCCTGGAAGTAGGGGCGGAGTCTCCTGGTCGCGGTCAGCAGCGCGAAGGCGATCTTCTCAGCCTTCGTATACCGCGTCTCGGCATCCCGTAGGACCCGGCTGATGTAGTACACGGGCTTTTGGAGCTTTGCCTCTTTCCGAACCAGCACCGCACTGACCGCGGTTGGGGAGACCGCCAGATAGAGGTAGAGCATCTCCCCTTCTTGCGGCTTGGACAGTAGGGGAGGAGACGCCAGGTATTCCTTGAGCTGGTCGAATGCTGCTTGACATTCGGCCGTCCAGAGGAAGTCTTTCGGGCATTTTAACACCTTGAAGAATGGTTGGCAGCGTTCGGCCGATTTTGCCGCAAATCGTCCAAGCGCGGCGACCCTTCCAGTGAGCTCCTGAACCTCCTTTACTTTGGTCGGAGGGGACATACCTTGGATGGCCTTGATTTTGTCCGGGTTGGCTTCGATACCCCGCTGGTTGACAATGAAACCGAGGAACCTCCCGGCCAAAGCGCCGAAGGCGCACTTCGCTGGGTTCAGCTTCATGCGAAACTTCCGCAAGGTGGTGAAAGTCTCCTCCAAATCCGCGATGTGCTGGTCTGCATGGCGGCTCTTCACCAGCATATCGTCCACGTACACCTCCATGTTCCGGCCGGTAAGTGGCGCCAGCATTCTTCAGACCGAAGGGCATTACCTTGTAGCAGTACAGCCCCCGGTCTGTTATAAAGGCAGTTTTCTCCTCGTCCTGTGGGGCCATCATTATCTGGTTGTAACCGGAGAAGGCGTCCATGAAAGACAGCAGCTGATATCCAGAAGTCGCGTCGACCAGTTGGTCTATTCGCGGAAGCGGAAAGCTATCCTTAGGGCACGCCTTGTTCAGGTCGGTATAGTCGACGCACATCCTCCACTTCCCGCTCGCCTTCCGGACAAGTACAACATTTGCCAGCCACTCGGGGTAGCTTACCTCCCTTATGAATCCTGCCTCCAAGAGCTTGTCTACCTCCTGGTCGACCACCCGGATCCGATCCGGGGCACAGTGTCTCTTCTTCTGCTTTATTGGTCGGTGGGTCGGGTCGACGTTGAGGGCGTGAGAAATGACCTCCGGGTCGATCCCAGGTACATCGGCCGCCGACCAGGCAAATACATCGGTATTGGCTCGGAGGAATTCCACCAACCGGGCCCGAGCTCCCGGATCGAGATTGGCGCCGACCCGGACCGCCCGGTCGGGGCGGCCTTCCTCGAGGGGGACTTCGACCACACCCTCGGCCGGCTCCCCCTGCCGCAAGGCCACCTCGTCTCTGGCATCAAGGGACTCGATGCTTAGGGCTTCCACGGGCTTCTTCCCTTTGAGGGTTGCTAGAAAACATTGCCGTGCGGTCGGTTGGTCACCTCGGACCTCTCCGATCCCGACCGCCGTGGGGAACCGCATGAGCAAGTGGTACGTGGAGACCACCGCGCGAAGGGCGTTCAGCCCGGGTCGCCCGAGGATAGCGTTGTAGGCCGAGGGAACACGGACGACCAAGAACCCGAGTCGCACCGTGGCTTCTGCGGGTGCGACGCCCGCAGTCACAGGCAGCTCAACGACACCTTCCGCCGGGACAGCGTCACCGGTGAATCCTACGAGGGGGGTGGACATTTTGTGCAACAACTGTCTGGACAAGCTCATCTTTTGGAAGGCCTCGTAAAACAAAATATCAGCTGAGCTTCCACTATCCACAAGAACACGCCTTACATCATAGTTTGCCATAGTGAGGGAGATCACCATGGCGTCATCGTGGGGAGTCTGAACCCCCTTTACATCCTCATCAGAAAAGGTGATTACATTGCCGACCCTCTGCCTCTTTACGACGGCCGTCCCTGACGCTTCCGTCGAGCCCCCTGCGTTCCTCACGGGCCGAGAGCAGCCCCCAGTGATAGTGTGGATCACGCCCGCAACGGGTCGATTCTGCTCCCGAGGCTCCGGAGGAGCCGGGTCGGCCGGACGCGGGTCTGCGGGGGGACATCGGTCGCTCACATATCGACCGAGACGCCCCCGACGGATAAGAGCCTCGATCTCGTCCCGAAGCTGGAAGCAGTCCTCTGTGTCGTGGCCGTGGTCTCGGTGGTACTCACAGTATGCCCGGGAGGGCCTCTTTCCAGGGATCCTTCGTATTTGTCTCGGGGCCGGGAGGTCCTCCCGCCCCTTGATCTCCATAAGGATCTGGGCCCGGGGAGTCAGGAGAGGGGTGTACCGGTTGAAACGTCGGGGCGGAGAACGAGGGCGTGGGGCGCTGTGGTTCTTCGCCGGCGACGGGCTTCTGCGCCGACGCTGGGGCGTCGGGCTCCTCCTCTGGCGTGCCTCTTTCCGCCTTTTCTTCCCAAGCTTTGGAGGGATCTCGGCAGCCTCCTTCCTCCGGTGGGCGGCCGCCTCCTCGGCGTCCGCATACTGGTTCGCCTGGAACAACAGCTCTGGGAAGCTCCGCAGCAGGCGTTTGTCCAGGAAGAAGGTGAGCCTGCCCTTCTGGAAGCCACGCTTCAGGGCTGAAAGAGCTACCTCCTGACTCAGGTTCCGGACCTCCAGCGTAGCCCTGTTGAAGCGGGTAAGATAATCCCGCAGGCTTTCTCCCTCGTTTTGCCGGACGTCAAAGAGGGAGTCGGAGACCAGTCGCCGCCGGCTACTGACGGCGAAATGAGTGATGAAGAGGCGAGTGAACTGGTCGAAAGACCGGATTGAGTCAGCCTCCAGCCCGGCGAACCACGCCCTCGCCGGGCCACGGAGGGTTGCCGGGAAGGCCTTGCAGAGAAGAGGATCTGATGCTCCGTGGAGGAGCATAAGGGTCCTGAAACTCTCGACGTTATCCCGCGGGTCTGCCGCCCCGTCATAGGGCTCGATCGCCGGCATTTTGAACCTCGGGGGATTCGGGGTCCGCAGGATCCTCGAGGCAAGCGCCGGCTGGGAGGAGATCTCTAAGTCGGCGAAGGGATCTTTGGAATGGCCCTTCAGGACCTGGAGTTGTCGGTGGAGATCGTCCACCCGCCGGTCCAGGGAGCGCGACCGGTGGGTGGGAGACAAGGAGCGGCGAGTGGGGGACCGACTGGAGCGCGGGTTTCTCGAGGACTGGGGGGTCTGGGAACGCGCCCGGGCCCGCCTCTCGTACCCCGCGCAGCTCCGATGGAAAGGTCCCGGCAGAATAGACCGTGCTCGAGAATCCTCCTCGCGCCGGCGCTCCTCCCCATGGGAGAGAAAGGAGCGCGGGTTGAGGAGGACAGGCGAGCGCTCAGGGAGCAGTGGCTCCTGAGCCCGCTGCGGCGCCCGGGACATCGCACCCTGCAGATTCTGCACCGCCTCCGCGAGGGTGCGAACCTGCTGGGCTAGCTGGTCGAACTGGGCGGCTTCGACCGTCTGAATGGGCGGTGGGGTGGTGGAGTGTTGCTGAGAGTGTGTTGGAGATGCAGCGGCCTCCCGGCCGGAGGCGCGAGAGGCCCCGCGACCAGAAGCATTGGAAGCTCCACGACCACCTCGCCGTGCCATTACGATCGCTCTGAGATCCGGCCCTTCCTCTAGCGCCAACTGTTGCTGGTGGTCCAAACCGAGAACGATTGGCACAGCGGTGTGAACGGGGTTCCCTTTGAGTTGCTTTGGTTGCGCTCCGCCCTCCGCCGTGAAACCTGCAAGCAAGCCTCGCACCACCACCGGGGTAGTGGGGGCCCTCCGACGATCAAGTCAGAGGAGATCGAAGGAGAAGGAGAAGGAGAAGGTAGCAGGTGAGATGATACTCTGGAAGATATATCTTACCCTCTCCCTTCCCCCCCAGCCTCATATATATCAGGCTGGGGGGTTTTTCCGGGGATTCGTCATTGTGTGGCACGATGGGGCTGCCACTGACATGGCCGTTACAGGGCGTCGTGGGGCAGCGCTGGGTACAGCCATGGCAGGGCATAGTGGAGCTCCGCTTTGTACGGCTGTTACAGGAGATCGTGGGGCAGCGCCGGATACGGCCGTTGCAGGGAGTAGTGGAGCAGGGGGCCGCGGCGTGCCTCAGAGGAACAGTCTGTTGTTGTCGAGAGATTGCCGACTCGGGGTCGGATTGCTGGATCAAGGGGCGGCCGACTCGGGGTCGGGCTGCGGAGCCGAAGATATCCGACCCGAGATCGGATTGCTGGATCAAGGGGCAGCCGACTCGGGGTCGGGCTGCGGAGCCGAAGATATCCGACCCGAGGTCGGATTGCTGGATCAAGGGGCAGCCGACTCGGGGTCGGGCTGCGGAGCCGAAGATATCCGACCCGAGGTCGGATTGCTGGATCAAGGGGCAGCCGTAGTCTTCCTGGGCGCGCGTGCCGGTCACGTGGGGCATGGTGGCTAAGTTCCCCCGTAACAATAACTAAACCAAATAAGGGCCTCCCAATCCTCCTTAGAGGAGGACTAGGGCAACATATGAAGAGGGGCTCATGCCCCTCCTCCTCTTCCTTGCATGGTGCGGCACAACAAGAGGGTCCGGTGCTGTTAGATGCATGCCCTAGAAGCCAATCTGGCTGACACATTATTAATTTTAGGACATAATTTTGTACTTGACTATTTATTATTGAATAAATAAAAGGCATCTTTTTCATTCATATTGTTTATGTGTCTATGAATCGTCCAAGAATTAATAAGATGATGATGCATATTCTTAAGAGTTAAGAATTTGAGCCATGTATTATTGGTGATTAATTTCTAAATGCTCCTGATTGATGGATCATCACGAGGACGGTGATTGATCCGATAAGATCAGTGCACACATTGCTTTCCTTGTGGATGGACGAGACTCGAGTCCACAGTGTGGCGAGACTGAAGTAATAGTGCAAGTGCTTGTTAAAGAACAAGGGTATTGAGCGTGACCAAGATAAGAAGTCACTTGGATGTCTATCCACTCGTCAGTGACTTGCTTGAAGTTGCAGTAATGTGACTGGTCCTTTGACCTGCAGTGCTTCGGCTACTCACGGTGAGGTTATTGTAGTTTGACTGCACATATACATGATCTCTAGACATATGGGTCCATGCAGTGTAGATTGGCTGCAATAGGTTCACTGTAGAAGTAAGGCATGCACCTATATGGAATCTATCGACCTTGGTAGATAAGGAGAGATCCTATATAATTTATAAGACTGAGTTCGTAAGACCTCGGCCGGGGCAGTATACACAGTGAAGAAAGAGTTTTCCACTCTCGAACTTAAGTCGAATAAATCTTGACATATGACAGACGATGGGGTTTGACGAGTTGTCCATGACTCCGTCCTGTAGGGATCCACGATAGAAGGACTGTATCATACGATAACTGCACCTAGAGGTTCATTATTCTATTCTACTGGGTTGCCACTACATACTGCTAGGTGTCACTTGTGGATGTTGGGACTCACGGGCATTTACTTGATGATCGGTAAACCCTGACGAGTAGAACTGAAAGTGTTTCAGTCCACTGAAAGGTGTTTCAGTGATATTGAAATGGAGATCTCAATATGTCTCATTACCAGTTAGATTAGAACCTACGAGGTCACACACATTAGGGGTTCTGATTATTAGGATTGTCGCATTGTGATTTGGAATCACAATGTCAATGAGTTTGATGTTTGAAATAACCCACTAAGAGTTAGTGAGTTAAATGGAAGAATTAAATAATTATAATTAGATTATAATTAAGTCTTTGATTTGCTGATTAATTGAGTCAAATTATGTTGGGTCTGACCCAAAGAAATTTGACTCAAATCCTAGTCAAGAGTTGGCTAGATCGAGTCCCTAAAAAACCCTGCCTAATTCAACTTTTTTTTCCCTAAAGAGCCTCCCTCTTAATGCCTTATTTTGAGGAGACAAAATAATCTAGAAGGGGGCAGCCAAAAGGGCAAGGAGGGGCGTGGCCCCCTCTCCTTCTTTGCTATGAGCCTGCGCCCCTTGATTCTTCTCACCCCTTGATTCTTTCCAAGAATCAAGGGGCCCGCCATAAAGGGAAGGGCACTAGGAAACCTGGAAAGACTAGGAATCCTAGAGCCTAGTTTTTTGGAGAGCCCTATTAATGAAGCCCCACCCCCCAAGCATCCGTGAGACTTCTTCTTCCAGGCGTGGGGCAGCAAGGCAATTTTTTTTGGGATTTTAAATCAGCAAGGAAAGGGAGAGAGAAGAGGATCAAGCTTCTTCTTCCTTTGAAGGCTGCACAAGGTGGGATCCTTGTGATTTCTTCTACCTTCTTCTTCGACATCCAAGAGAGGCTTTTGCAAGGAGCTAGCACCCCGGTAAAGCCCCATCTCTGATCTTCAGCAACCTCGTGTAGATACTTGTAGAGGCGAGACATTTGTGCGGCTACAAAGGAACCAAACTACGGTCATCGGTTGCGGTGTTCTTCTACCCGCACAAAGGTGAAGATGAGATCTTCATTTGAACTTTTATATTTCTGATTTGTTGATAGTTTAACAATTCATAATTAATTATTAGATCTTAGTTTAGTCCCCATCTGAATTCAAAAGGGTTCTGAATCGTTCTGATTCCGAAAATTTTTGAAATCCACCCGATCTTGTTCCGGCGTATGCGATGCACCGTGCTCGGCATCCGGATTCCGCTGCGTTCATCGCGCCGCTGCAGGGCTGACCAACAGTGGTATCAGAGCCAAGGTTTTGGGGATCCAATTAAGATAATAGTTAATTGATTATGAATTAGTTCTGATTTTTTAATTATTATGCATGTTGAAAAATTCTGCATGCCGAAATTTCGTGATTTTCAGCATGCTGATTTTGTTAGATAGATCATGTGATGTTAGTTTTAAAATTATGATGTGATTATGATGTTTAAAATTAAGGTATTGCATGATCTGGATCTCAGATGGTTGCATAATAAAATTAAAATCAGATTAGATTAAATCATACATAAGATGCATGTGGTGATGATCATAGGATTCAAACCCTTTTGGTATCAAATGTAAAGACCTGCGATGTGATCTGTAATGTCATGTAATATTTTCAGATGCTTGCATGCATCTTATTTGATGTTTTGAGGAGCCTGCGTGCCTCCTAAAAGGAATGTAATTTATTTCTATATCTGGTTGTATTTCTGTGATGTAATGTACGTCAACGATTAGTCAAAGATAGTACATGAGATGATCGGCGATCTGAGCAGTTGATGGCGATTGAATCAAGAGTTGATCAAGGATCGAATCAAGGAGGCTCAGAACCAATTCAAGAGTTGAAGACCAGTTGATCGATTGACGTGCATGTGCTTGTAATATAACCTAATTAGAATCCATGATCATCACCTATTTAATATTCAACTTTAATTTATTACTGCAATTATAACTGCCTGTGATGTGCCGTTTGCATGTGATGCGAATAAGAGCGGGGTAGATAGATTTACATATGATGCAATCTTATATAGCAATCCCAATGAGATCTAAACTAAAACCTCCTCAATCAGTCAAGAGTGAACCAACATGAACGAGTCATATTAGATTAATTGATCTAATTGGTGTCTAGAAAAGCATGAAAGGTGGTTACTTAATTAGGACCTTATTTTCTGAGTAAGGGGAGCCTCCCACCTGCTTACCTGGCCAATTGTTCGATTACCTCTTATGAAGAGCTCAAGTTGCAAACACTAAGACATGATTAACCAATATTAAGTCCATAGGTCTTCTACCGTAGTAGAGCTGCTAAGGTCTTTCTGGTGTTAACTTGTCTCGGCTGGACACAGTGGGCAAGTTGCATCGGAGGGCTGGATCTCTCTATAGACATGAGATGTTGTAGGGGTAAAGGTGGGGTTGGGCACCAATAACTGTTAGGTGAGGACCCAATGACGACTTTATTTCTACGGTTATACGGTGGGTCTGACTTAACTAAGGAATGAGACCAATAACTGTTAGGTGAGGTTTTCATAACTTAGAGACCAAGTAGCACTGCAACATGCTTGAGAAGCATTGTACAGGAGTCGTATACTCATCCATTTATGTGTCACCAATAACTGTTAGGTAAGGTGGCATGTAAATTGGTGGGACCGCAGTATCCACTAGAAACCCTAGTCATGTACCATTTTCCTACCAGGAGAGTGTGAGAAATTCGAGAAAATAGTGGGAGGCACATTTGTTCTAAAAGACCCTAGAACGAATTAGGATCAAGTACAAAAATCTAACTGGAATCTTTACTCTCTGCAGATCACAATATCAGCCTCAAACTCTTTGACCCGTATTCTTGAGACCAACCGACTGACCGGTACCAATTACAAAGACTGGCTTAGAAACTTCAAAATTATTCTGAGTTGCGAGAAAATAGGCTATGTGCTCGACAACGATATTCCCACATTACCAGCACGTTCGACCGCTGATCAGCGTGCGACGCATGAAAAGTGGACAGATGATGACATTAGGATCAATTGCTACATCATGGCATCCATGTCCAATGAACTCCAATGCAAGCATGAGACTATGAAGACTGCTAGAGACATACTGGCACACCTGCAAGAGTTGTATGGTGAGCAGAGTCGCACAGCTCGTTTTGAAGTATCCAAAAAACTCTTCAAGGCAAAGATGCGCAAGGGGCAGTCTGTCCATGATCACGGTCTGACTATGATCAAGGACCTACAGGAGCTTGAGAAGCTCGGTATGAACATGCACAAGAAATTGCAAGTAGATCTGATCCTGCAATCCCTTCCTGATTCATTTGGACAGTTTATAGTAAACTACCACATGAATAAGATTGAATGCACTAAGACTGAACTGTTAAACATGTTGGTAACTACTGAGGAAGCCTTGAAAGGTTCAAGGGGCAATGTTCTTACTGCTGAGTTGACTTCTGGTTCCAAGAGAAAGTCTACTTGGAAGAAAAAGAAGCCTGTGAAGAAGCAGAAGAAAGACAAGAAGCCAAAGAAAGAAGTTCAAAAGAAAAAAGCTAATGACAAAGAAAAATGTTTCCACTGCAATGTCGATGGTCACTGGAAGAGAAGCTGTCCTTTATACCTCGAGAGCTTGAAGAGCAAGAAGACAGACACACCTTCAGAAGGTATGTTAGACTTGCTCGTAATTGAAACTAACCTTACGGTTTTCTATACTTCTAGTGTTGGGAACCCGCCCATGCCGCTGATATTTCAAAAATAAATCAGATGGCAGCGGAAAGGGGGCATGTGCGGGATCGACGTTCATCGCATGAACGTTGTTTCGAGACCTTTCGTAATTAGGTAGGAATTAAAACTTTTAAAATTATTAGGAAGATCAAATCTTCACCTTGCGCGGGTAGATGATCACCGCAAATCTGAATTCGTGGTTTTGGAAGAGGGTTCGCTTGAAGCCGTTCAAACGTCCGGCCTCTACGGGTATCCACACGAAGCAGGATCCGATCCAAGCTCTCTATCTCACCGGGGTGCTAGCTCCCTTGCAGAGATAGCTTTGATGGCTGATGTCCTCTCTTTCAATCAACTCTTGATTGCACTTGAGAGGAGGAAGAAGAAGGATGAAGAAGAGGAAGAAGATCAAATCCCTTCGCAGCTTTCTTCTCTTCACACGCGCTGAAGCCAAGGAAGAAGACCAAGAGGAGGGAGACGCCTCCTCTTCTTTTCCTCTTGCTGATGGCGGCTGAACCAAGGAGAGATGGAGAGGGGGTGGCCACGTGATGAAGAGGAGAAAGGGTCATCTAGGGCGCCGGCCCTAGTCCTCCTTTAATAAGGATGAAGGGCTCCTACAAGTTAGGAGCCTTGACAACTTTCCAAGAGGGGGCGCCGGCCCCCTCTCTCTTCATGTCGCACCTAATCAAGTGGAGAGGGGCTGATGCCCCTCTTACTTGGTTAGCCTAATCCTCTTCCAAAGAGGATTAGGTCCCTCTTTCATGGTTTAATCCTAATCTAATTAGGATTGGCCAAATTGGGTTTAATCTATGCTAGTCCTAATCCAATTAGGACTTGAATGAACCATGACTCAATTGAACTCTTCAATCCTAATCCAATTAGGAGTCATGTTGATTCATTAGATTAATAATTAATTTAGACTTAAGGAATCCTAATCTAATTAGGATGTATTTAATTTTAGTCCTAATCCAATTAGGACTCTATTTGAATCCGAAGTCCTAATCTAATTAGGATTTCTAGGAATCCTACTCCAAGTAGGAATCCTATTTTAATTCAAAATTCCTAATCTCATTAGGATTGTAGGAATCCTATTCCAAGTAGGAATTCCAATCCTACTCCAACTAGGATTCCCAGCCCTAATCCAATTAGGACTCTAGGAATCCTACCCGAAGTAGGATTTGTGTTTAAGTCTAATTAATTAATTCCCTTTGTTCCTTCTTCAACTTTTATCAATCAAATTGATTTCTTGTGATTCCTAATCACGATTTCAACCATCGGATCGGTCAATACTTCTAGTGTGTGTGACCCCATAGGTTCTATTCTGACTGGTAGTGAGATATATTGTGATCTCTATCACTATATCATTGAAAACTCCTTTCAATGGGTTGGAACGATTCCAACTCAACTCATTAGGGTTTATCGATCATCAAGATAATCCCTATGAGTCCCACCATCCACCAGTGACACCTAGCAGCATGTAGTGGCTACCCAGCAGAATGGAATGATGAACCTCTAGGTGCAGTTAACATGTGATACAGTCCTACTATCGTGGATCCCTACAGGACGGAGGTCATGGACAACTCGTCAAACCCCATCGTCTGTCATATGTCAAGATTTATTCGACTTGAGTTCGATAGTGGAAAACTCTTTCTCCACTTTACTGCCCTGGCCAAGGTCTTAGAACTCAGTCTAACAAATCACATAGGATCACTCCTCTTCTATCAAGGTCGATAGATTCCTTATAGGTGCATACCCTACTCCTACAGTGAACCTACTGCAGCCAATCTACACTGCATGGACCCATATGGCTAGAGACCATGTATGTGTGCAGTCAAACTACAATAACCTCACTGTGAGTAGCCGAAGCACCGCAGGTCAAAGGACCAGTCACACTACTGCAACATCAAGCAAGTCACTGACGAGTGGATAGACATCCAAGTGACTTCTTGTCTTGGTCACGCTCAGTACCCTTGTTCTCTAACAAGCACCTGCACTATCACTTCAGTGTCCCTACACTGTGGACTCAAGTCTCGTCCATCCAGAAGGAAAGTGATCTGTGCACTGATCGGATCAATCACCGTCCTCGTGATGATCCATTGATCAGGAGCATTTAGAAATTAATCACCAATGATACATGGCTTAAATTCTCAACTCTTGAGAATATGTATCATCATCTTATTAATTTCTTGGACGATTCATAGACACATAAACAATATGAATGAAAAGACGCCTTTTATTTATTCAATAATAAATAGTCAAGTACAAAATTATGTCTCTAGAATCAACAATGTGTCAGCCAATTTGGCTTCTAGGGCATACATCTAACAATCTCCCACTTGCACTAAAGCCAATTGGTCATATATCTTAGGCCCATCTTCTCAAGGTGGGCTTCAGTCTTTTGCTGACTCAGCTGCTTAGTGAACGGGTCTGCCACGTTATCCGCGGAGTCTACTCTCTGCACCTCTACATCATAGTCGCGTATGAAATGGAAGCGCCGCTCTATGTGCTTGGACTTCTGATGAGACCATGGCTCCATAGCTAGTGCTATGGTGCCAATGTTATCGCAGTAAAGTGTTATGGCATCTAATGACATTACACCTAACTCTGTAATTAACTTTTAATCAGAAGGTTTCCACTGCACCCTTAGATACGGCTTATCATTCAGCTTCTAAGGTAAAATCTATAATGATCAGTTGTTTGGAACTCTTCCAATTTACTGAACCACAATTGCACATATTCTGATGTAGACTCTCTATCATCAATATGTGTGCATCCTTCTACCTTCAACTCTGATCTTCTCCCAAAGACCAAGAACATGTCCTTAGTTCTTCTCAAGTACTTAAGACTATTCTTCACAGCTATCCAGTGCTTCTTGCCTGGATCCGACTGATATCTGCTTGTGACACTCACAGCAAGGGCTATATCAGGTGGTGTACATAGCATGGCATACATGAGGCTCCCTATTGCCGATGCATAAGGAATCTTGCTCATGCGTTGAATCTCTTCAGATGTGTTGGGGCACATCTTCTTGGAGAGATGAATTCCATGCCTTAGGGGTAAGAGACCCCTCTTGGAGTTTTCCATGCTGAACCTCTTCAGCACCTCCTCTATGTACATCTTCTGTGAAAGGCCAAGCATCCTTTTAGATCTATCTCTATAGACCTTTATTCCCAAAATATAGGATGCTTCCCCAAGGTCTTTCATGGAGAATTCTTTTGACAACCAGACCTTGACCGAGGTTAGCATGGGAATATCATTCCCAATCAGGAGAATGTCATCTACGTACAGTACGAGAAAAACGACAGCACTCCCACTAACCTTTTTGTAAACACATGGTTCCTCTTCGTTTTTGATGAAATCAAACGTTTTGATTGCATCATCGAAACGAGTGTTCCAACTCCGAGAGGCTTGCTTTAGTCCATAGATGGACCTTTGCAGCTTGCAGACCTTGTGATCTCCATCACTGGAAGTGAAACCCAAAGGCTGTTCCATATAGATATCTTCATCAAGATATCCATTCAGGAAAGCAGTTTTCACATCCATCTGCCAGATTTCATAATCATGAAATGTTGCAATGGCAAGCAATGTTCGGATGGATTTTAGCATGGCTACAGGTGAAAAGGTCTCCTGATAGTCAATGCCTTCGCGCTGACTATACCCTTTCGCCACAAGCCTTGCCTTATAGGTCTCTACCTCTCCATCCGAACCTATCTTCCTTTTGTAGATCCATTTGCATCCAATAGGTACAATACCTTCTGGTGGATCTACTAAGGTCCAGACTTGGTTGGAATGCATGGAGTCTATCTCTGACTTCATGGCTTTCAGCCATTTCTCGGAATCGATATCAGATATCGCCTCGTTGTAGGTTTTGGGATCCTGTATGTGATCCCTATCTCCCACTAGGAACATTTCCTCGGTATCCTCTTCTAGTATACCTAAGTATCTATCGGGAGGATGGGAGACCCTACTAGATCTACGAGGTGGTTGAGGGACATCGTGTACTGGCTCCTTATGAATAGGTTCTATAGGATCCATGACTCGTTGCTTTTCAGAGACTTTCTCTTCAAGCTCAATTTTCCTCCCACTGCCTCTATCAAGGATAAACTGATTTTCCAAGAAGATGGCATGACGGCTCATAAACACATTGTGATCCTCTGAGACGTAAAAATTGTATCCTAATGACTCTTTAGGATATCCTATAAAACGAGCACTTATGGTCCTAGCCTCTAACTTGTCCGCCTGTAGTAGCTTGACGTGGGCCGGACACCCCCAAATCTTGAGATGACCCAGACTTGGTTTCTTACCATGCCATATCTCATACGGTGTGGTAGGAACGGATTTAGAGGGAACTCTATTCAATAAATAAATCGCTGTGAGTAAGGCATCTCCCCAAAGAAACATAGGTAAATCAGTGAAGCTCATCATGGACCTGACCATATCCAATAGGGTCCGATTCCTCCTCTCTGACACCCCGTTGAGTTGAGGTGTACCCGGAGGTGTCCATTGTGAGACTATGCCGTTTTCTTTGAGATAGTCCCGGAATTCCCCACTAAGGTATTCTCCTCCTTGATCTGATCGAAGGGCCTTAAGAGGTTTTCCAGTTTGTTTTTCTACTTCATTCTTGAACTCTTTGAACTTTTCAAAGGATTCAGACTTGTGTCTCATAAGATACACATACCCATACCGTGAATAATCATCGGTAAAGGTAATGAAGTATGAATAACGTCCCCTGGCTAGCACATCGAATGGGCCACATACATCTGTATGTACTAGGGTAAGTATTTCGGTGGTCCTCTCCCCATGTCCTACAAAGGGCAGTCTAGCCATCTTTCCTTGAAGACAGGACTCGCAAACTGGATATGACTCGGAAGTCAATGAGCCTAAAAGCCCATCTTTATCCATTTTGTTCATTCTGTCCTCTCCAATATGGCCAAGCCTAAGGTGCCACAAATACCTTTGGTTTATCTCATCTCTGGATCTTTTGGATCCTTTGGCACTCACATCTTGCTCGGTAACATTCACAGATACATCCATATGTAAATGATAGAGACTGTCAATCATGAAACCACGTGCGACTATTTTATTTCTTAAATAAATAGAACAGCAGTCTTTGTCAAATGTAAAAACATGACCTTCCTGTGCTAGACATGAAACAGAAATCAAATTTCTGCTAGCAACAGGTACATAATAACAGTCTCTAAGTATTAAAATAAATCCAGACGGTAGTCGCAGATGGTAGGTGCCCACAGCCACAGCAGCAACTTTTGCCCCGTTGCCAACCCGAAGGGTTACTGCACCTTCCGCCAGCCTTCTACTTTCCTTTAGACCCTGCATGGTAGTGCACAAATGAGCACTAGAACCAGAATCTATAACCCAACTAGAAGTAGAAGAAACCGTTAGATTAGTTTCAATAATGAGCAAGTCTATACCTTCTGAAGGTGTGTCACCTTTCTTGTTCTTCAGGCTCTCGAGGTATGAAGGACAGTTTCTCTTCCAGTGGCCTTCGACATTGCAGTGGAAACATTTTCCTTTGTCGTTAGCCCTTTTCTTTTGAACTTCCTTCTTTGGCTTCTTGTCTTTCTTCTGCTTCTTTGCAGGCTTCTTTTTCTTCCAAGTAGACTTTCTCTTGGAACCAGAAGTCAACTCAGCAGCGAGGACATTGCCCCTTGAACCTTTCAAGGCTCCCTCAGCAGTTACCAACATGTTGATTAGTTCAGTCTTAGTGCATTCAATCTTATTCATGTGGTAGTTTACTATAAACTGACCAAATGAATCAGGAAGTGACTGTAGGATCAAATCCACTTGCAATTCCTTGTGCATGTCCATACCGAGCTTCTCAAGCTCCTCTAGGTCCTTGATCATGGTCAGACCGTGATCATGGACAGACTGCCCCTCGCGCATCTTCGCTTTGAAAAGCCTCTTGGACACTTCAAAACGAGCTGTGCGACTTTGCTCACCATACAACTCTTGCAGGTGTGCCAGTATGTCCCTAGCAGTCTTTATATTTTCATGCTGGCATTGGAGTTCATTAGACATAGATGCCATCATATAGCATTTTACTCTAATGTCATCGTCCAACCACTTTTTATGCATCTCACGCTGAACATCAGTGGGACGTGCTGGTAATGTGGGGATATCTGAATCGAGTATGTAGCCTATCTTCTCACAGTCCAAAACTATTTTGAGATTTCTAAGCCAGTCCTTGTAATTGGTTCCGGTCAGTCGGTTGGTCTCAAGAATACGGGTCAAAGGGTTTGAAGCTGACATTGTATCTGCAGAGAGTAAAGATTCTAGTTAGACTTTTGTACTTGATCCTAATCTGTTCTAAGGTCTTTTAGAACAAATGTAACTCCCACTATTTTCTCGAATTCCTCACACTCCCCTGGTAGGAAAACGGAAATCCCACACGACTAGGGTTTCTAATGGGTACTGCGGTCCCACCGATTTACATGCCACCTCACCTAACAGTTATTGGTGACACATAGATGGATGAGTGTACAACTCTTGTACAATGCTTCTCAAGCATGTTGCAGTGCAACTTGGTCTCTAAGCCATGAAGACCTCACCTAACAGTTATTGGTCTCATTTCTTAGTTAAGTCAGACCCACTGTATAACCGTAGGAATAAAGTCGTCATTGGGTCCTCACCTAACAGTTATTGGTGCCCAACCCCACCTTTACCCTACAACATCTCATGTCTATAGAGAGGTCCAGCCCCCCGATGCAACTTGACCACTGTGTCCAGCCGAGACAAATCAACATCAGAAAGGCCTTAGCAGCTCTACTACAGTGGAAGACCTATTGACTTAATATTGGTTAATCAGGTCTTAGTGTTTGCAACTTGAGCCCTTCATAAGAGGTAATCGAACAATTGGCCAGGTAAGCAGGTGGGAGGCTCCCCTTACTCAGAGAGTAAGGTCCTAATTAAGTAACCACCTTTCATGCTTTCCTAGACACCAATTAGATCAATTAATCTAATATGACTTGCTCATGTCGGTTCACTCTCGACTTGATTGAGGAGGTTTTGATTTAGGTCTCAATTTGGGTTTGCTACATCACATGTAAACCTATCTACCCGACTCTCATTCACATCACATGCAAACGGCGCATTGCAGGCAGTTATAATCGCGGCAATAATTAAAGCTAAACTTTAACTAGGTGATGATCATGGATTCTAATTAGGTCGTATTACAAGCACATGCACATCAATCGATCAAGTGGTCTTCAACTCTTGAATTGGTTCCAAGCTTCCTTGATTCGATCCTTGATCAACCCTTGATCCCATCGCCATCAACCGCTTGGATCACCTTTCATCTCATGCCTTTGCTTCAACTTGATCGTTGATGTACATCACATCACAGAAATACAACCAGATGTAAAATAAAAATAAAAATAATTTACATCTCCTTTTAGGAGGCACGCAGGCCTCTCAAAACATCAAATAAGATGCATGCAAGCATCTGAAAAATTACATGACATCGCAGATCACATCGCAGGTCATTACATTTGATACCAAAAGGGGTTGAATCCTATGATCATCACCGTATGCTACAATTATAATTTTCAGATCTGAAACTTAACTGATTATATCATGACATAGGTCGCTGATCATGCTAATCATGATTCTAAACTTTGTAATCCCATTAACAATGCAATTAGAATCATCTTTTTATCACATAAAAATCAGCATGTAAAAATCAGCACCCCTGAAAAATCTGCATGCAGAATTTTTCAGCATGCATGATCATTTAATTTTCAGATCTAATATGCCTTTAGATATTTAATTCTTACCTTAATCTACGAAGCCTAGGCTCTGATACCACTGTTGGGAACCCGCCCATGCCGCTGATATTTCAAAAATAAATCAGATGGCAGCGGAAAGGGGGCATGTGCGGGATCGACGTTCATCGCATGAACGTTGTTTCGAGACCTTTCGTAATTAGGTAGGAATTAAAACTTTTAAAATTATTAGGAAGATCAAATCTTCACCTTGCGCGGGTAGATGATCACTGCAAATCTGAATTTGTGGTTTTGGAAGAGGGTTCGCTTGAAGCCGTTCAAACGTCCGGCCTCTACGGGTATCCACACGAAGCAGGATCCGATCCAAGCTCTCTATCTCACCGGGGTGCTAGCTCCCTTGCAGAGATAGCTTTGATGGCTGATGTCCTCTCTTTCAATCAACTCTTGATTGCACTTGAGAGGAGGAAGAAGAAGGATGAAGAAGAGGAAGAAGATCAAATCCCTTCGCAGCTTTCTTCTCTTCACACGCGCTGAAGCCAAGGAAGAAGACCAAGAGGAGGGAGACGCCTCCTCTTCTTTTCCTCTTGCTGATGGCGGCTGAACCAAGGAGAGATGGAGAGGGGGTGGCCACGTGATGAAGAGGAGAAAGGGTCATCTAGGGCGCCGGCCCTAGTCCTCCTTTAATAAGGATGAAGGGCTCCTACAAGTTAGGAGCCTTGACAACTTTCCAAGAGGGGGCGCCGGCCCCCTCTCTCTTCATGTCGCACCTAATCAAGTGGAGAGGGGCTGATGCCCCTCTTACTTGGTTAGCCTAATCCTCTTCCAAAGAGGATTAGGTCCCTCTTTCATGGTTTAATCCTAATCTAATTAGGATTGGCCAAATTGGGTTTAATCTATGCTAGTCCTAATCCAATTAGGACTTGAATGAACCATGACTCAATTGAACTCTTCAATCCTAATCCAATTAGGAGTCATGTTGATTCATTAGATTAATAATTAATTTAGACTTAAGGAATCCTAATCTAATTAGGATGTATTTAATTTTAGTCCTAATCCAATTAGGACTCTATTTGAATCCGAAGTCCTAATCTAATTAGGATTTCTAGGAATCCTACTCCAAGTAGGAATCCTATTTTAATTCAAAATTCCTAATCTCATTAGGATTGTAGGAATCCTATTCCAAGTAGGAATTCCAATCCTACTCCAACTAGGATTCCCAGCCCTAATCCAATTAGGACTCTAGGAATCCTACCCGAAGTAGGATTTGTGTTTAAGTCTAATTAATTAATTCCCTTTGTTCCTTCTTCAACTTTTATCAATCAAATTGATTTCTTGTGATTCCTAATCACGATTTCAACCATCGGATCGGTCAATACTTCTAGTGTGTGTGACCCCATAGGTTCTATTCTGACTGGTAGTGAGATATATTGTGATCTCTATCACTATATCATTGAAAACTCCTTTCAATGGGTTGGAACGATTCCAACTCAACTCATTAGGGTTTATCGATCATCAAGATAATCCCTATGAGTCCCACCATCCACCAGTGACACCTAGCAGCATGTAGTGGCTACCCAGCAGAATGGAATGATGAACCTCTAGGTGCAGTTAACATGTGATACAGTCCTACTATCGTGGATCCCTACAGGACGGAGGTCATGGACAACTCGTCAAACCCCATCGTCTGTCATATGTCAAGATTTATTCGACTTGAGTTCGATAGTGGAAAACTCTTTCTCCACTTTACTGCCCTGGCCAAGGTCTTAGAACTCAGTCTAACAAATCACATAGGATCACTCCTCTTCTATCAAGGTCGATAGATTCCTTATAGGTGCATACCCTACTCCTACAGTGAACCTACTGCAGCCAATCTACACTGCATGGACCCATATGGCTAGAGACCATGTATGTGTGCAGTCAAACTACAATAACCTCACTGTGAGTAGCCGAAGCACCGCAGGTCAAAGGACCAGTCACACTACTGCAACATCAAGCAAGTCACTGACGAGTGGATAGACATCCAAGTGACTTCTTGTCTTGGTCACGCTCAGTACCCTTGTTCTCTAACAAGCACCTGCACTATCACTTCAGTGTCCCTACACTGTGGACTCAAGTCTCGTCCATCCAGAAGGAAAGTGATCTGTGCACTGATCGGATCAATCACCGTCCTCGTGATGATCCATTGATCAGGAGCATTTAGAAATTAATCACCAATGATACATGGCTTAAATTCTCAACTCTTGAGAATATGTATCATCATCTTATTAATTTCTTGGACGATTCATAGACACATAAACAATATGAATGAAAAGACGCCTTTTATTTATTCAATAATAAATAGTCAAGTACAAAATTATGTCTCTAGAATCAACAATGTGTCAGCCAATTTGGCTTCTAGGGCATACATCTAACATCTAGTTGGGTTATAGATTTTGGTTCTAGTGTTCATTTGTGCACTACTATACAGGGTTTAAAGGAAAGTAGAAGGCTGGCGGAAGGTGCGGTAACTCTTCGGATTGGCAACGGGGCAAAAGTTGCTGCTGTGGCTGTGGGCACCTACCCTCTGTGACTACCGTCTGGTTTTAGTTTATTACTTAGAGACTGTTATTATGTACCTGTTGCTAGCAGAAATTTGATTTCTGTTTTATGTCTAGCACAGGAAGGTCATGTTTTCACATTTGACAAAGACTGCTGTTCTATTTATTTCAGAAATAAAATAGTCGCACGTGGTTTTATGATTGATAGTCTTTATCATTTGCATATGGATGTATCTGTAAATATGTCTGAGCAAGAAGTGAGTACCAAAGGATCCAAGAGATCCAAGGATGAGATAAACCAGAAGTATTTGTGGCACCTTAGGCTTGGCCATATTGGAGAGGACAGAATGAACAAAATGGATAAAGATGGGCTTCTCGGCTCATTCACTTCCGAGTCATATCCAGTTTGCGAGTCCTGTCTTCAAGAAAAAATGGCTAGATTGCCCTTTGTAGGACATGGGGAGAGGACCACTGAAATACTTATCCTAGTACACACAGATGTGTGTGGTCCATTCGATGTGCAAGCCAGAGGTCGTTATTCGTACTTCATTACCTTTACCGATGATTATTCACGATATAGGTATGTGTATCTTATGAGAAACAAATCTGAATCTTTTGAAAAGTTCAAAGAGTTCAGAAATGAAGTAGAAAAACAAACTGAAAAACCCCTTAAGGCTCTTCGATCATATCGAGGAGGAGAATATCTTAGTGAAAAATTCCGGGACTATCTCAAGAAGAATGGCATAGTCTCACAATGGACTCCTCCGGGTACATCTCAACTCAACGGGGTGTCAGAGAGGAGAAATCGGACTTTATTGGATATGGTCCGGTCCATGATGAGCTTCACTGATTTACCTATGTTTCTTTGGGGAGATGCCTTACTTACCGCAATTTATCTACTGAATAGAGTTTTCTCTAAATCCGTTCTACCACACCGTATGAGATATGGCATGGTAAGAAACCAACTCTTGGTCATCTCAAGATTTGGGGATGTCCGACCCACGTCAAGTGACTACAGGCGGACAAACTAGAGGCTAGGACCATAAGTGCTCGTTTTATTGGATATCCTAAAGAGTCATTAGGATATAATTTTTACGTCTTAGAGGATCACAATGTGTTTGTGAGCCGTCATGCCATCTTCTTGGAAAAACAGTTTATCCTTGATAGAGGCAGTGGGAGAAAAATTGAGCTTGAAGAGAAAGTCTCTGAAAAGCAACGAGTCATGGATCCTATAGAACCCATTTATATAGAGCTAGTACACGTTGTTCCTCCTCCACCTCGCAGATCTAGTAGGATCTCCCATCCTCCTGATAGATACTTAGGTATGCTTGAAGAGGACACTAAGAAAATGTTCCTCATGGGAGATAGGGAACACATAGAGGATCCCAAAACCTACAACGAGGCGATATCAGATATCGATTCCGAGAAATGGCTGGAAGCTATGAAGTCAGAGTTTGACTCCATGCATTCCAACCAAGTCTGGACCTTAGTAGATCCACCAGAAGGTATTGTACCTATTGGATGCAAATAGATCTACAAAAGAAGATAGGTTCGGATGAAAAGGTAGAGACCTATAAGGCAAGGCTAGTGGCAAAAGGGTATAGTCAGCGCGAAGGCATTGACTATCAGGAGATCTTTTCACCTGTAGCCATGCTAAAATCCATCCGAACATTGCTTGCCATTACAACATTTTATGATTATGAAATTTGGCAGATGAATATGAAAACTGCTTTTCTGAATGGATATCTTGATGAAGATATCTATATGGAGCAGCCTTTGGGTTTCACTTCCAATGACAGAGATCACAAGGTCTGCAAGCTGCAAAGGTCCATTTATGGACTAAAGCAAGCTTCTCGGAGTTGGAACACTCGTTTCAATGATGCAATCAAAATGTTTTGATTTCATCAAGAACGAAGGGGAACCGTGTGTTTACAAGAAGGTTAGTGGAAGTGCTGTCGTGTTTCTCGTATTGTACGTAGACGACATTCTCCTGATAGGGAATGATATTCCCATGCTAACCTCGGTCAAGATCTGGTTGTTAAAAGAGTTCTCCATGAAAGATCTTGGGGAAGCATCCTATATTTTGGGGATAAAGGTCTATAAAGATAGATCTAAAAGGATGCTCGGCCTATCACAGAAGATGTACATAGAGGAAGTGCTGAAAATGTTCAGCATGGAAAACTCTAAAAGGGGTCTCTTATCCCTTAGGTATGGAATTCATCTCTCCAAGAAGATGTGCTACAACACATCTGAAGAGATTCAACACATGAGCAAAATTCCTTATGCATCGGCAATAGGGAGTCTCATGTATGCCATGCTGTGTACACGACCTGATATAGCCCTTGCTGTGAGTGTCACTAGGAGATATCAGTCGAATCTAGGTGAAGAGCACTGGACAGCTGTGAAGAATATTCTTAAGTACTTAAGAATAACTAAATATTTATTCTTGGTCTATGGAGAAACATCAGAGTTAAAGGTAGAAGGGTACACAGATTCAGACTTCATGACTGATATCGATGATAGAAAGTCTACATCTGGATATGTGTTCTTGTACAATGGTGGTACGATGAATTGGAAAAGTTTTAAACAACCCGATCATTGCTGATTCTACTATGTAAGCTGAATATATCGCCGCCTCTAAAGCTGCTAAGGAAGGCTTCTGGTTTAAGAAATTCATCGCAGAATTGGATGTGATGTCATCAGATGCCATAATACTCTACTGCGATAATAATGGCACCATAGCTCTTGCTAAGGAACTAAGGTCTCATCAGAAGTTCAAGCATATAGAGCGGCGCTTCCACCTCATACGCGATTATGTTGAGAAGAAGTATGTCGAGGTGTAGAGAGTAGACTCTGTGGATAACGTGGCGGACCCGTTCACTAAGCAGCTGAGTCAGCAAAAAACTGAAGCCCACCTTGAGAAGATGGAACTTAGATATATGACTGATTGGCTTTAGTACAAGTGGGAGATTGTTAGATGTATGCCCTAGAAGCCAATCTGGCTGACACATTGTTAATTCTAGGACATAATTTTGTACTTGACTATTTATTATTGAATAAATAAAAGGCATCTTTTTCATTCATATTGTTTATGTATATATGAATCGTCCAAGAATTAATAAGATGATGATGCATATTCTTAAGAGTTAAGTACAAAATGCTCCTGATTGATGGATCATCACGAGGACGGTGATCGATCCGATAAGATCAGTGCACACATTGCTTTCCTTGTTAATGGACAAGACTCGAGTCCACAGTGTGGCGATACTGAAGTAATAGTGCAGGTGCTTGTTAAAGAACAAGGGTACTGATCGTGACCAAGACAAGAAGTCACTTGGATGTCTATCCACTCGTCAGTGACTTGCTTAATGTTGCAGTAGTGTGATTGGTCCTTTGACCTGCGATGCTTCGGCTACTCACGGTGAGGTTATTGTAGTTTGACTGCACATATACATGGTCTCTAGACATATGGATCCATGCGGTGTAGATTGGCTGCAATAGGTTCACTGTAGGAGTAGGGCATGCACCTATATGGAATCTATCAACCTTGGTAGATAAGGAGAGATCCTATGTGATTTATAAGACTGAGTTCGTAAGACCTCGGCCGGGGCAGTATACACAGTGGAGAAAGAGTTTTCCATTCTCAAACTTAAGTCGAATAAATCTTGACATATGACAGACGATGGGGTTTGACGAGTTGTCCATGACCTCCGTCCTGTAGGGATCCACGATAGAAGTACTGTATTATACGATAACTGTACCTAGAGGTTCATTATTCTATTCTACTGGGTTGCCACTACATACTGCTAGGTGTCACTTGTGGATGTTGGGACTCACGGGCATTTACCTGATGATCGGTAAACCCTGACGAGTAGAACTGAAAGTGTTTCAGTCCACTGAAAGGCGTTTCAGTGATATTGAAATGGAGATCTCAATATGTCTCATTACCAGTTAGATTAGAACCTACGAGGTCACACACATTAGGAGTTCTGATTATTAGGATTGTCGCATTGTGATTTGGAATCACAATGTCAATGTGATTGATGTTTGAAATAACCCACTAAGAGTTAGTGAGTTAAATGGAAGAATTAAATAATTATAATTAGATTATAATTAGATTATAATTAGGTCTTTGATTTGCTGATTAATTGAGTCAAATTATGTTGGGTCCTCACCTAAAGAAATTTGACTCAAATCCTAGTCAAGAGTTAGCTAGATCGAGTCCCTAAAAAATCTTGCCTAATTCAACTTTTTTTTTCCCTAAAGAGCCTCCCTCTTGATGCCTTATTTTGAGGAGACAAAATAATCAAGAAGGGGGCAGCCAAAAGGGCAAGGAGGGGCGTGGCCCCCTCTCCTTCTTTGCTATGAGCCAACGCCAAGAATCAAGGGGCCCCGCTGATAAGTGCTAAATAATGCATAAATTAATATCTTATTTATGGCACTTATCATTATTTTAATTTACATATTTTTGTAAATTTAACTAAAAAATGTGTTTACCCTCATCATTGCATTTTAATAAATTAATTCGAGTTTCTTTTACTTATTTATTTATTAATTGAACCTAATGTATGCAGGTCGGGTCAAACCCATCATCATCTGACTCATAACCATGAAGCCTGATCACGCTAGAGCATACGTGGCAGCCATCCAGAATGACACATGCCAAAGTACATGGGATTTTCAAAATGTCTACATCTCCGCGCCATCACAGACCAAGCATCACGGAAAGCTCTTCTTCCGAATCTCTCCCATGACCAAAGAATAGAACAAAATGTTTAATTGAACCTATTTATTTTTAATAAAGGCCTCCCAGCCGACCACACCCATTCACATTCCATTTCACTCTCCACGTCATTCCCTTCACCAAAACAAAGCAGAGCAGTTTCCTTTCCTCCCGTATCCCCATGAACAAAACCAATCAAAACAGAACCCATCTTCCCAGCAGTCCACCTGTGATGCATGCGAAGGTTCCACGCCATCAAAAGTTTCTTTCCTTCCGGATTCCCAGTTTACGTCGTCCCCCTGGCTTAATCCATCTTCCTAACCTCCCAACTCCACAAACAGTTTCTCTTTCAAGCTTTGATCCTCCTAGATTCCCTACTCCAGATAGAACCCAGCCTTCATCCCATCCGTGTTCAAAAGCCTCTACTCATCTCCACGTTGATCCTCCCAACTTCTCTTCCCCTAATTTCTTCAGCCCGCGTCCGAACATCTCAACAACCAATTCACCCTCATTCCCCTGCTTCACGGAAAACAGAACACAACAACTTCATCCCATTCCGCACTCCATCTCCCCATCCCCAGCCGAATCAAGCTTTCACCATCCACTGATTCATCCACATCATCCCCTGCTTCAGCGAACAAAACCCAAGTCTTCCCATCGCGAGCTTCATCTCAACTGCCAACCGAACCCCCCTGCTTCCTCGGTCAGCTTCTTCCCAGCCGAAGGAAGTCAAACAGCTTCCTCTTCTTCCGGATCTCATGGAGGCAGCCCCAACGTCCTCCGGATCACATCTCCCGCATTCCGTGAATCCAAACGGCACCAGCTCTCATCCTCTTCTGGATAACCTCATCACCCACGTATTCCCTGTTGCCTTTGAAACTCCTCTGTTCAACTCCCAGCCATTCGACCCCACCTCCTAGATTTTCCCAGCCGCATCTCAACCGGATGAGCTTCATCCTTGCGAGCTTCACGGCAAGGAACTCCATCCTCCCCTGTTTCCGGAACCACCTCATCCCAACTGGCATCGTATCCACCGTTCGCCAGCAACCGTCCGAGATCCTCTCCAAAGCCTCCTCCATCGACAACGGATCAAGCTCTCTAGCTTCCACGTCTTCGCCATCCTCTGCATCCCAGGGAGGCACCGACTTCTTCAACGAATCACCGACTTTCACGTCCGGATCAGTCACACCTTCATCCAAGGAACAGGAAGCCGTTCCCTTGATCTTATCTTCCCATTCGGAAGATACCTAATCAGTTGAGGGAAGCAAGGAGGGGGGGGGGTGCTGGTGAAGCTATAAAAGGAGGAGAGCTATCTTCCTTCGGGCCATCCAAGCTCTCTGAGGCAAGTCCCACGGGAGAAGTAGAAATAAAAAAAACAGAGGAGGGAGAGAGGTTTGATATTTTGGGAATAACTTCCCATGTATATAAAAAAATAAGAATGAAGTGCTGGGGGAGGAAGAAAGGAAGCTGATCATGATGCAAATGGGAGCCCGCTGCTGTGCTGCTGCTCCGTCTCCAACTCCATGCAGGCTGATCTCCTCTCTAGGGCTGGATGCAGCCCCTAACAAAGGGCTGAGGGTTGTTATATTTTTTAATTTCTATTCTTGGAGTTGTATTAAACCTTATTCTGCTTCTAATGAATATTTTATTTCATCTCATATTTAATTTCTGTGATTTTAAATATGATGTTTATACAACTGTTCTTCATGATCACTAAGTAAATATAAGATAGTCCATGCTTAGAGAAGATTGCGTATGTGCTACCCCATTAGATTAGGGTAGACATTTCATGCCAACTGAAGATTGGATTATGCCCAAATTACTTTTGTGAATTTTTATTTAAATGCTTATTAGGCTTGTAGCCAATTTGCATGTTAATCCAAGAACGAAATAAAATATAAATAACCCTTGTTCTAATGTTAGTGGTGAATTCCTTGCCCTAGGTTCCCTCAAATTGATATCATTTTAATTGCATTTTTTTTATGTGAATTGCTTAGTTTAATAGTCTTCACCAAATTCATCCTTTTAAATATTTTTATTTTTAAGAAAAACAACTATACCCCCAATCCCTGTGGATCGATACCCGTAATCACTATCCTACCAGATACGTGCTATTGCGTGGTCTTTAAAGTTGACTATCAATTTTTGACCATAAAGGGAAGGGCACTAGGAAACCTAGAAAGACTAGGAATCCTGGCGCCTAGTTTTTTGGAGAGCCCTATTAATGAAGCCCCACCCCCCAAGCATCCATGAGACTTCTTCTTCCCGGGTGGGGCAGCAAGGGTAATTTTTTTGGGATTTTAAATCAGCAAGGAAAGGGAGAGAGAAGAAGATCAAGCTTCTTCTCCTTTGAGGCTGCACAAGGTGGGATCCTTGTGATTTCTTCTACCTTCTTCTTCGACCATCCAAGAGAGGCTTTTGCAAGGAGCTAGCACCCCGGTAAAGCCCCATCTCTGATCTTCAGCAACCTCGTATGGATACTCAGTAGAGGTCAGACGTTTGTGTGGCTACCAAAGGAACCAAACCACGGTCATCGTTGCGGTGTTCTTCTACCCGCACGAAGGTGAAGATGAGATCTTCATTTTGAACTTTTATATTTCTGATTTGCTGGTAGTTTAACAATTCATAATTAATTATTAGGATCTTAGTTTAGTCCCCATCTGAATTCCAAAAGGGTTCTGAATCGTTCTGATTTAGAAAATTTTTGAAATCCACCCCGATCCTGTTCCGGCGTATGCGATGCACCGGGCTCGGCCATGCGGATTCCGCCCGCGATCGTTCACGCCGCTGCAGGGCTGACCAACAGGCGCCCCTCTTGGAAACTTATCCAGGAGATCCTACTTTGTAGGGAGCTCCACATGTTATTTAAGAGGAGGCGTGAGGGTGCATTAGGGTATTGAAGACTTCCTACTCTCCAACCTGTGGCCCTTCCTCTCCCTCCTCTTGTTTCAGCCGCAAGCAAGGGAAAAGCCAAGAAGAGTCTTGGCGGCATCCTCTTCCTCCCTTCCTTCTTCCAACGCATGCAAGGGAAAAAAGGGCTTGCAAGGCTTGGTGATCTTCTTCCTTGAGTCCACCTTTCTTCATCCTCCTCCCTTAGGCAATCAAGGGTTAATTAAAAGGAAGGACATCAGCCATCAAAACAAATCTCTGCAAGGAGCTAGCACCCCTGGGAGATTGGAGCGTTTGGATTGATTTTTGCTTCGCGTGGATATCCGTAGGGCTAGACGCGTATGCGGCTTCAAGCGAGCCTTCTCCTAAACCACGAACTTCAGTTTGTGGTGATCATCTACCCGCACAAGGTGAAGATCTGATCTTCCAAATAGTTTTAAAGTTTTAATCCTAATCTATCTACGAACAGTTTTTGAAATACGCTCATGTGATGACGTCGATCCCGCGCATGCCTCTTCCGCTGCCATCTGAATTTTTTTAATTTTCTGCGGCATGGGCGGATTCCCAACATGGTATCAGAGCCTAAGCTTGAGATTAAGGTTAGAATAGTTAAAATAGGCATGCTAGATCTAAAATTTAAAAGGTTATGCATGCTGATAATTTTCTGCATGCAGATTTTTCTGGGTTGCTGATTTTTGCATGCTGATTTTTATGTGATAAATTGATGATTTCTAATTGCATTGTTAATGGGATTACAAAGTTTAGAATCATGTTTAGCATGTTCAGCAACCCATGTCATAAGATAATTAATTAGATTTCAGATCTGAAAATTATAATTGCTGCATGTGGTGATGATCGTCGGGTATTCAAACCCTTTTTGTATCAAATGTAATGACCTGCGATGTGATCGTGTAATGTCATAAAATTTTTCATATGCTTGCATGTATGCTATTTGATATTTTTAGAGCCTGCGTGCCTCCTAAAAGGGGATGTAATTTATTATTTTATGTCTGGTTGTATTTCTGTGATGTAATGTATCGTCAACGATCAAGTTAAGAACAGTACATAAGATGACGGCGATCTGAGCGGTTGATGGCGATTGGATCAAGAGTTGATTAGGGATCGTATCACAGAGGCTCGGAACCAATTCAAGAGTTGGAAGACCAGTTGATCGATACGTACATGTGCTTGTAATATGACCTAATTAGAATCCATGATCATCACCTATTAAAGTTTTAGCTTTATTTATTGCTGCGATTATAACTGCCTGCGATGTGCCGTTTGCATGTGATGCGGAATGAGAGTGGGATAGATAGGTTTCCATATGATGCAAACTAGTAGATCAATCCCAATGAGACCTAAACTAAAACCTCCTCAATCAAGTCGAGAGTGAACCAACATGAGCAGTCATATTAGATTAATTGATCTAATTGGTGTCTAGAAAAGCATTAAAGGTGGTTACTTAATTAGGACCTTACTCTCTGAGTAAGGGGAGCCTCCCACCTGCTTACCTGCCCAATGTTCGATTACCTCTTATGAAGAGCTCAAGTTGCAAATACTAAGACATGATTAACCAATATTAAGTACACAGGTCTTCCACCGTAGTAGAGCTGCTAAGGTCTTTCTGGTGTTGACTTGTCTCGCTGGACACAGTGGGCAAGTTGCATCGGAGGGCTGTACCTCTCTATAGACATGAGATGTTGTAGGGGTAAAGGTGGGTTGGGGACCAATAACTGTTAGGTGAGGACCCAATGACGACTTTATTCCTACGGTTATACGGTGGGTCTGGACTTAACTAAGGAATGGGACCAATAACTGTTAGGTGAGGTCTTCATGACTTAGAGACCAAGTAGCACCGCAACATGCTTGAGAAGCATTGTACAAGAGTTGTACACTCATCTATTTATGTGTCACCAATAATTGTTAGGTGAGGTGGCATGTAAATCGGTGGGACCACAGTACCCCCACTAGAAATCCTAATCGTGTAGGATTTCCGTTTTCCTACTAGGAGAGTGTGGAGAAATTCAAGAAAATAGTGGGAAGGTACATTTGTTCTAAAAGATCCTAGAACAAATTAGGATCAAGTACAAAAATCTAACTAAAATCTTTACTCTCTGCAGATCACAATGTCAGCCTCAATCCTTTGAACCCGTATTCTTGAGACCTAACAGACTGACTGGTACCAATCACATAGACTGGCTTAGAAATCTCAAAATTATTCTGAGTTGTGAGAAAAATAGGCATGTGCTCAACAATGATATCCCCACATTACCAGCCACGTCCGACCACTGATCAGCGTGCGACCGCATAAAAAGTGGACAGACGATGACATAGGGTCAAGTGCTACATCATGGCATCCATGTCCAATGAACTCCAATGCCAGCATGAGAATATGAAGACTGCTAGGACATACGGGCACACCATGCAAGAGTTGTATGGTAAGCAGAGTCGCATAGCTCGTTTTGAAGTGTCCAAGAGGCTCTTCAAAGCAAAAATGCCATGAGGGGTAGTCTATCCATGATCACGGTCTGATTATGATCAAGGACCTAGAGGAAGCTTGAGAAGCTCGTATGAACATGCATAAGGAATTGCAAGTAGATCTGATCCTTCAATTCCTTCCTGATTTCATTTGGACAGTTTATAGTAAACTACCACATGATATAATATTGAAGCACTAGACTGAACTGTTAAACATGTTGGTAATTGCTGAGGAAGCCTAAAAGGTCAAGGGGCAATGTTCTTGTGCTGAGTTTGACTTTTGTTTCAAGAGAAAGTCTACTTGGAAGAAAAAGAAGCCTGCAAAGAAGCAGAAGAAAGACAAGAAGCCAAAGAAGAAAGTTTCAAAAGAAAAAGGCTAATGACAAAGAAAAAATGTTTCCACTGCAATTCGACGGCCCACTGAAAGAGGAACTGTCCTCATATCTTGAGAGCCTGGAAGAACAAGAAGGCTGACACACCTTCAGAAGTATAGACTGCTCGTAATTGAAACTAATCCAACAGTTTCTTCTAACTTCTAGTTGCGGTTATAGATTTTGGTTCGTAGTGCTCACTTGTGCACTACTATGCCAGGGTCTAAAGGAAAGTAGAAGGCTGGCAGAAGGTGCGATAACCCTTCGAGGTTGCAACAGGACAAAAGTGCTGTTGTGGCTGTGGGCACCTACCCTCTGCGACTACCGTCTGATTTTAGTTTATTACTTAGAGACTGTTATTATGTACCTTGTCGCTAGCAGAAAATTTGATTTCTATTTCATGTCTAGCACAGGAAGGTCATGTTTTACATTTGACAAAGACTGTTGTTCTATTTATTTCAGAAATAAAATAGTCGCACGTGGTTTTTATGATTGACAGTCTCTATTATTTGCATATGGATGTATCTGTAAAGGTGTCTGAGCAAGAAAGTGAGTGTTGGGAACCAAAAAGTCAGTGGTCCTCCCTGTGTCCTACAAAGGATAATTTGGCCATCTTTTCTCGAAGGCAGAATTTACAAATCGATATGACTCGAAAGTCAATGAGCCAAAAACTCCATGTTTCTCCAATTCTGTTTATTCTGTCTTCTCCTATATGGCCAAGCCTGAGGTGCCACAAATACTTTAGATTATCTCATTTCTGGATCTATTAGATCCTATAGGTATCAATGTTTGCTCAAGATACATTCACAGATACATCCATAATGTATGTGATAAAGACTGTCCAATCATAAAACCACGTTGAACCAATTATTTCTCAAATAAATAGAACAGTAGTCTTATAAAAATCTTTCTGTGCTAAACAAGATACATAAATTAAATTTCTGCTAGCAATAGGTAACAATCCCTAAGTATCCTGAGCATTTCTGACATACCTTCTGAAGGTCTATCACCCTTTATGTTCTTTATGCTTCCCATGTATGTAGGACAGTTTCTCTTCCAATGGCCGTCTATTATGCAATGGAAACACTTTTCCTTGCAATTGGCTTTTTTTTGGGAACTTCCTTACTTGGCTTCTTGTCCTTTTTCTGCTTCTTTGCAGGCTTCTTTTTCTTCCAGATAGACTCTCTCTTGGAAGTAGAAACCAACTCGACAGCGAGAACGATGCCTCTTGAACTCTTCAAGATCCCTAAGGTAGTTACCAATTTATTTAACAATTCTGTTTTGGTGCATACAATCTTGTTCATATGGTAGTCTACTATAAACTATTCATATGAATCTAGAAGGAATTGCAGGATCAGATCTATTTGCAATTCCTTATGCATGGTCATACCGAGCTTCTCAAGCTCCTCTAGATCTTTGATCATAGTCAAATAGTGATCGTTGACAGACTGCCCCTCACGCATCTTTGCCTTGAAGAGCATCTTGGACACTTCAAAACATGCTGCGCGACTCTGATCATCATACAACTCTTGCAGGTGATTTAATATGTCCCTGGCAGTCTCATGTTCTCATGCTGGCATTGTAATTCATTGGACATGGATGCCATTGTGCAGCACCTAACTTTATTATCATTGTTCGTCAACTTAGCATGCGTCTTACGCTGATCAGTGATCGGACAGATTGGTAACACGGGGATTCCATGGTCTAGCACATACCCTAATTTCTCACAATTCAAAACTGTTTTGAAATTTGCTGAGCCAGTCTTTATAATTGGGTTGGTCAAATGGTTGTTCTATAGGATATGAGTTAAAAGTCTAGAAGCTGACTTTATAATCCTCAGAGAGTAAAGATTCTAGTTCGAATTTTGTACTGATCCTAATTTGTTTTAGGGTCTTTTAGAACAAATGTACCTCCCCACTATTTCTCAAATTCTCATACTCCCCTGGTAGGAAAATGGAAAACCTACACGACTAGGGTTTCTAGTGGGTACTGCGTCCTACCGATTTACATGCCACCTCACCTAACAGTTATTGGTGACACATAAATGGATGAGTGTACAACTCTTGTACAATGCTTCTCAAGCATGTTGCCGTGCTACTTGGTCTTTAAGTCATGAAGACCTCACCTAACAGTTATTGGTCCCATTCCTTAGTTAAGTCAGACCCACAGTATAACCGTAGAAATAAAGTCGTCATTGGGTCCTCACCTAATAGTTATTGGGCCCAACCCCACCTTTACCCCTACAAACATCTCATGTCTATAGAGAGGTCCAGCCCCCGATGCAACTTGCCCACTGTGTCCAGCCGAGACAAGTCAACACCAGAAAGACCTTAGCAGCTCCACTACAGTAGAAGACCTATGGACTTAATATTGGTTAATTATGTCTTAGTGTTTGCAACTTGAGCTCTTCATAAGAGGTAATCGAACAATTGGCCAGGTAAGCAGGTGGAAGGCTCCCTTACTCAGGGTAAGGTCGTAATTAAGTAACCACCTTTCATACTTTCCTAGACACCAATTAGATCAATTAATCTAATATGACTCGCTCATGTTGGTTCACTCTCGACTTGATTGAGGAGGTTTTAGTTTAGGTCTTATTTGGATTGGTCTATTAGTTTTCATCATATGTAAACCTATCTACCCGACTCACATTCACATCACATGCAAACGGTGTTGGGTTTCCCAGTGCCCTAGGGCGTAGCGGAAGATACGGAATTATAAAATTTTCTTATAAAACCCATTATATGAAATCCTAATAAGCCAAGATCGCCTTAATAGTATAACCAAATAATGTAGAAAATATAATATTGGTATAGAAGAATACCTATCACGCTATATCCAATATGTCTGAAGATGTCCTAAGGTGCCCAAATGTTCGCCCTCGATGTTGATCCCACAGGAATGGGTTCAAGACTTTAGCTTCACCAAAACTTGATTCTAATTGTTCAATCCTTCCAAAGGATTTAATTGGCTGATTTTCCTTCACTTCCTTCTTCCTTTCTACCTCTAAAACATTCACTAGCCTTTTTGTCCTAAAGAAGACCCTCTGTCTTGGTTGGACAAAGAGAGAGGCTTGTAAGAAAAGAAGGGATAAGGGAGAGAGAAGGAGAGACTTTTTCTTTGATGATTTTAGAACCCCAAGGCACCTCCTTA
>NW_024067979.1:0-207500 GCF_009389715.1 Phoenix dactylifera
TAATAATGGAAAATGGGCCAATGACTTGGGCATGCAATTTCTTGAAAGAACTTTTAGGCAAACATTCTAGATGAATGTGAACCATGATAATATGCCCTACATTAAACTACTTAGCCTTATGATGCAATATCAGCAGCAAGTTTATAATCTGCATTAATCATTACAATTTTGTGCCTAATCTCTATATATGAATCATGCATATGTTGGGCAAAATTTTCTGCAAATTCAGAAACATGGGTATCAGGCAAAGGAACAAGATCAATAAGGGTATGGGGTTGATATCCATAAACACACTCAGTTAGGCTGTTAATCGTTGACCTATGAACAAAGATGATAAGCGAATTCAGTAGTAGATAGCACCAAATCCCAATTACCCTATTTGTCTCCAACCAGACATCTAAGCAAATCACTCAAACTATAATTAAGTGTTTCAGTTTGATCATCAGTTTGGGGGTGGAATACAGAGGAAAACATCAAATTACCAAGTGTCTTCCAAAAGTAACTAACAAATTTAACATCACCATCAGATCAATTGATGCAGGACAGAAGGAGAGAGAAGAAAAAGAAGAAAAGGAAAGAGTCGCAGAAGAAGGCAAAGGGAGACAGCAACTCAATATTCTATATTCTCGAAACTCAATAATGTAAAAACTGTGTTCCCAATTAACATAACAATGGATTTATATCTAAGTCCGCACAAAAATAAAATACTAGAGTCATCATAAAATTCTAATTCTAGAGTCCACATAAAAATAATTTTTTCTAATTTTCCTATAAAATAAAATTTCCTAATTTCTATATTTGTGCCTAATACAAGTGCCCTTATATTTCTTATTAATAGACGATTCTCCGTTACATTCAAACATGTTGAACTCTAGTCCGTACGTTTACAAGCAGTGAGCTGAATCTGTCATGATCAATAGTGATTTCAGTTCATATAACATATCATGTAGCTTTATTCAATCTAGCTAAATTAAGACCATTATTTTCTGGCCACTTAACTCATAATAAGAAGACTTTCAAAATTTTGTTTTTGGATCTCTCAATAAGAAATATATGCACAAGTGGTTGATCTAGGAACTGGGCATGCGTATGAAGACAGCCATGCAAGTGTGGGTTTGTCTGTGCAAATACATACATGGAGTTGTATGCATGAGTGAGCAGTGATAGTGTTGTGAGTACCTATGCATGTTTCATGCCTGCTTGCATGTGTATGTGGCCACACGCATTTAGAGGGGTTGGAATGAGCACATATGACCATGTGGGACCGCTAAATGCCTGTTTGCATAAATACATACATGAGCGTGCACGCGTATGTATGTCTTGACTGGTGGACGGGTTTAAAACTTTATTCTAAACATTGACATTGCCCAATGTCAAAGTAAGAAATTGGAATTAAGCAATAATCCGCGCCCCACTCACCCACCACAAGATTCTTAAACAAGCACCTAAAAATTTAAAAATGCGATGATGGCAACACCTAAACCTTTCTAAGATAGTGTTGCCCAAGGTGACAAGCCAAGAGGGGGGGGGTGAATTGGTTTCTTCTTTACTTTAGTGCTTTTAAAACTTTCTTAGTTAACTGCGATGGATGCTTACTTAGGTTATTAGAGTGAGTTAAACTAATGCAAGAATAGAAAGTAAAGCAAGAGAGAATGAAAGCACAAACACAATCCAAATACAACAATATATAGTGGTTCGGTGCTCTCCTTAGCACCTACGTCCACTCCCCAAGCGTACCCTTGGGAATTCACTATAATCTCGCGGATTACAGTTGGATTGTTTTCCGGGCTCACAATCCAAAAACCTTGTTGGTTTTACGGGATCACCAACGAACCTATACAACTTTGGTTTTCCGGGTTTACCAAAAACCTTTGTTGGTTTTGCGGGCTCACCAACGAACCTTACAACTTTGGTTTTCCGGGTTTACCAAAAATCTTTGTTGGTTTTGCGGGCTCACCAACGAACCTTTACAAAGTATTCAAACAAATGAGAAGAAAAGATTTAAACTCCTAAATGAGCATATAGAACAATATGAGCAATGAAGAAGAGTTAGAAAGAAATTATCGCTTTGAAGTCGCTTGGCTCTTCTTTGTCAAGGAAGCTTCACTCTTCAATGGGGGAAGGAGCTCTTGATGCCTCTTTGAATCTGCTCAATCCCTTTCTTTGATTTTTGAATGAAGCTCTTGATGAAGAAGATTAGGGCTCTTTGGTTTTCTTGTGTATACTTTGATTTCCCACTCAAAAGTTATTTATTCTTATGAATAGTGCCCCTTTAAATAGTTTTCAACCTTCCTTGGACAAGCCCCATTGGTCAGATTTGAAAAACTAGCCGTTACATGCCTTGGGAAGGACAAAAAGTACATCTGCAGAACTAGCCGTTACTGTTCAGCCCGTGTTTGGGTCGGCTCAACCTGTCCTTGGGTCGACCCAACTTGGCCTTGGGTCGACTCAAACATTCCTTGGGTCGACCCTCTCAGAGAACACAGAAACATGAATTTCAAACTTCCTTCACTTGGGTCGACCCAACCATTCTTTGGGTCGACTCAAAGTTCACTTGGGTCGACTCAACTTCTTCTTGGGTCGACCCTCTCAGTAATTCCAGAGAGCCATTTTCTGTCTGTCTTTCTGTCTTCCATTTGGGTCGACCCTCTCAGGGTTTGGGTCGACTCAAAGTTCACTTGGGTCGACTCAACTTCTTCTTGGGTCGACCCTCTCAGTAATTTCAGAGAACCATTTTCTGTCTGTCTTTCTGTCTTGCCTTTGGGTCGACCCTCTCAGGGTTTGGGTCGACTCAAGCTTGGGTCGACTCAACCACTGTGTGGGTCGACCCTCTCAGTAAATCCAGAGAGCATTTTTCCTTTGCATTTTGAGGTTCTTTGGAGGTTGGGTCGACTCATGCCTACCTTGGGTCGACCCAACTCACTGTTCATTTGTGCTGTTTTTGCAGGAGTGTGCCAGATGATTCCTTTAAGTCCCGGGGTCGACCCAATCAACCTATGGGTCGACTCAATTCACACTTTGCTGCATTCTCAAGATTAGATCCATCCAAATGAACAAGACCATATATATATTTTCAATTAAACAAATATACTGAGAGTAATGAACTTATAAATGAAGTATCAATTTAACTTATAGCAAGCTCTAGATAATTGCTTGTTAATCATCAAAATAACACTATCATCCTCAATCTCCCCCTTTTTGATGATTACAAAATAAAGAGTATAAGCCTATTGATACTTGTCTTTAAAATCAGTTTATAAAAGGGATTGAATTTCTGAATTTCAGCTTTTCATATATATAAGTAAAATCTCCCCCTATATTATTCAAAATTTGCCAATTTGACTTTTTGAATGGCTCCCCCTTTCATTTATAATTCATTAGCAATGAAACTTCAAAAATTTGAGATAAAATATGAGTTTCAGCTTATGTATCGGGGTGAGAGAGGAGCGTGCCAAATTTTGAATTTATATGTGCCAAATTCTGAATTATGATAGAAATTTTTGATTTGATGGTTTTCATTGTTACAAATTGCTCCCCCTTAGATATATAAGCTTTCTTATATGATTTTCAATTTGTTTGCCCATTTATTTCTCTTTTCTTTTCATAACTTCTTTACTCACTCTTTCTCAACTTGTCAAATGAAATACTCTTTCTTTTCTCGAAGTGAATACTCTATCTTTTCTTCTCCCCCTTTATATACTCTTTTCTTCTCGTTTCCTTTATATACTCTTTCCTTCTCTTCTCCCCCTTTTTGTTATCATCAAAAAACATATATATGAGAAAAGATGCAATAAAGAACAAACTTCAGACTTCATTGATCAAAATAGGAACATTTTCATACAATAATGCCCAAAATAAAGATAAGTACAATGTTCCTCAATCAAGATTTAAAGATATAAGGCAAAAGCAAAATACATATGAGAAAAAGCAAGATACATATGAGAACTAGATTTCTAGCCTAGGCTCTAAACATAGATACTAAGATCAGCCTAGGGGGAATCTAATGGCTGGGATCTAGTCCTCATCCTCCTAGCATACGTGGCGAGGGGAGGTCGAGCCTGGTGAGACTGAGTCTGGCGTGGAGCACGTCGAGCTGGATGACTCTGTGCCGATATCTCTGACTCAGCAGCCTGTGGCACAGATGGTCCATGTGTCTCCCTCTCTCTCCGGAGTGCTCCAATCTGCTGCCTCAGATCACTGATATCAGCAGACATGACATCCAACCGGGCGTCTAATCGGCTCGTGAGCCCGTCAGTAATAGTCCTCGCCTGAGCTGACATGAGCTCTGTCATCCTGCTCCAGAAGTCATCCGTATCTGTCGGAGGAGCAGATGACGATGGTCCAGCCTCTGAGGGTGCAGTAGGATGATCCATAGGCTCCTCATCCTCACCCTCTGGTGCCTCTCCCTCTGGTGCTTCACCCTGAATGCCTGCACCAGTATGTATCCACTGCCCGTTCACTTTCTCATAACCCATGCGTATGAGTGACCGTGCAGTGTACGTGTCTGTGGGTTGCAGATTCTTGAATGCTTCCTCCTCGAGAGGTAACCCGTGCTGACGGAAGATCAATGTAAGTATCATGCCATAAGGCAATGATACCCTGTTGCTGCTTATTACCTTTCTCATTTGCCTCAATATCATGGCCGGAAGATTTAGGGGAATCCCCCTAATCATGCACTCCATAACTGCAAGATCTCGTTCTGAGATGAGATCGAATCTCCCGGTCTTCGGAAATAAAATTCTATTTATCATATTAAGCAACAACCTCATCTCGGCGGAAAGAGAACTAGCTATTACCTTCTGAGAGAAATCGAAGTTCTCATTTTCCATGATCAGCTGAAGAGCTCTCATTTTGTTATCTGATCTTTCCGGAATAGCTCCCGTGCAAGGTAGGTGTAGAAGCTCACTCAAGCTCTCCTCGGATACACGGATCCGAACCCCTCTAACATCTGAAACAAGCCCTCCCATACCAGTCTTGAGGAAGGCGTAGAATTCTTGGACTAACCCGGGGTATATCACCACATCAAGGGAGCAAAGATACTCCCATTCTTGTCTTTGGATCCATTCCCAAATTCGAAATCCTTCTTGGTTGAAAAACTCCGAATGGATCCTTCTTCCGGTAGTAACCGGCCTCCCCGCAAATCTTGCAAGGAGCACTGAGGGGGAAGGAGGAGGAGGGACCTCCGCACGTGCCTCACGCGGTGGAGACACGGGAGAAGGCTCGGTAGGGCGCCTTTCCTCTTGTTGGACTCGGCTCACTCTTCCGGATCTTTTGGCTACGGCTCGTTTGGGACCCATTTCTCCAAGATCTTAAAGAAATCTACTGTTTGGAGGAGTCTAGTGGAGATTGGAGAGTGGGGACAAGGATTTTCGGAAGAAGACAAAGGGCAAACAGTGCCCTAGATGAGCTCTCGGGCCCCCTTTTAACAGTGGGGTCCCGACGTTGGGTCGACTCAAGAATTTTCTTGGGTCGACTCAACGTTGGGTCGACCCTTGTTCTGGGTTGGGTCGACCCAAGTGCAGAACTTGGTTTTCTCTCCCTTTTTGCTTCTAAAAAGTTTTCCTCGCTTTTAATCCTTATAAGCTCCTTATGGGACATTGATACATGAGTGAGAAATTTATAGACAATAAATTTGACTCATGTTTCATGGGATTTTTGAAGTTAGAAGAATGTATCATGAGACTACTAACTTCCTTTCATATTCATTCAATAAAAGGATCACATATACCTAATTCCCTTCTGAGCATACAGAATCTATCTTCACTCAGTGGTTTTGTGAATATATCGGCCAATTGTTTTTCCGTGCATATATGCTCAATGCATACATTTCCATTTTGCACATGATCCCTAATGAAATGGTACCTTATTTCTATGTGTTTGGCCTTAGAGTGCTGAACTGGATTTTTAGTGAGATTGATAGCACTCGTATTGTCACACTTAATAGGAATATTTTCTAGTTTAACACCATAGTCCTCTAGTTGTTGCTTGAGCCATAATACTTGAGCACAACAGCTACCAGCAGCTATGTATTCAGCTTCGGCTGTGGATAGTGCTACTGAATTCTGCTTTTTACTAAACCATGATACTAAATTGTTTCCTAAGAATTGGCATGTGCCACTTGTGCTCTTTCTATCTAATTTGCATCCGGCAAAATCTGCATCTGAGTATGCGAGCAAATCTAGACATGAGTCTCTCGAATACCATAATCCAATGGTGGTGGTTCCTCTTAAATATCTAAGGATCCTCTTAACTGCACTTAAATGTGACTCCTTAGGATCCGATTGATATCTAGCACATATCCCTACACTAAATACAATGTCGGGTCTACTAGCCGTAAGATAGAGCAAGGATCCAATTAGTCCTCTATAGAGCTTAATATCTACACTTTTCCCTTTTTCATCCTTGTCTAGCTTATTAGTGGGATTCATTGGAGTGCCAATTCCCTTATGATTTTCATTACCAAACTTCTTCAGTATTTCCCTTGTATACTTAGTTTGATGAATGAAAATACCTTCTTTGGTTTGTTTGATTTGTAATCCTAAAAAGAAGCTTAATTCTCCCATCAAACTCATCTCAAATTCTCCATGCATTAAATCAGCAAATTCTTTGCATAGAGTATCGTTAGTGGCACCAAAGATTATGTCATCTACATATATTTGTACCACTAGTAGATTTTTGTCCTTTCTTTTGAGAAATAGAGTTTTATCTACATTTCCTCTACAAAAGTCATTATCAATGAGAAACTTACTTAGTCTATCATACCAAGCCCTAGGTGCTTGCTTTAATCCATATAATGCCTTATGCAATTTAAACACATGATTTGGTAATTCATGATTTTCAAATCCTGGAGGTTGTTCTACATATACTTCCTCTTCAATAATACCATTTAAAAATGCACTCTTCACATCCATTTGATATAATTTAAAGTCCATAAAGCATGCAAATGCTAGAAGTAATCTTATAGCTTCTAATCTAGCTACAGGAGCAAACGTCTCATCATAATCTATTCCTTCTTCCTGATTGTATCCTTTAGCTACAAGTCTAGCCTTATTTCTTATAACTACTCCATTTTCATCTAATTTATTTCTAAATACCCATTTTGTTCCAATTACTGAATTATGCTTTGGTCTTTCAGTTAATGTCCATACATTACTTCTTTTAAATTGATTTAATTCCTCTTGCATGGCATTTATCCAGTTAGTATCTTTTTCAGCTTCTTCATAAGTTTTAGGTTCTAATTGTGAAACAAAAGCAAGATAATCATTTAAATTCCTAAGAGAAGATCGAGTTCTTACCCCTTGAGATGGATCACCAATAATTAAGTCTTTGGGATGTCCATGTGCATACCTCCATTCTTTTGGCACGTCTTGGGGTTGTGGTGGCAGGCAATCTTCTCCCTTATCTTGATTTGGCACGTCATCTATATTCAACTTTTCAAAGTCTATAATTCCTGTATCATCATCAACAATACTTTCTTTCCTAGCAGACTCACTATCAGACTCATCAAATATAATATTGACCGACTCTTCCACTACTAAGGTTCTTTTGTTGAATACTCTGTATGCCTTGCTAGATGTGGAGTATCCTAAGAAGATACCTTCATCTGACTTGGCATCAAATTTACTTAAGTCCTCCTTGCCATTATTTAAGATAAAACATCTACATCCAAATACTTTAAAATATTTTGCAGTTGGTTTCCTATTGTTCCAAAGTTCATAAGGAGTTTTCTTAGTTATAGGTCGTATTAAGACTCGATTTAGAATATGGCAAGAAGTGTTTATAGCTTCAGCCCAAAAGTACTTTGGAAGATTTGACTCGCACAACATTGTGCGTGCCATTTCTGCCAATGTCCTATTTTTCCTTTCAACAACCCCATTTTGTTGAGGCGTTCTAGGTGCTGAAAATTGATGTGATATTCCATTTTTAGTGCAGAATTCCTCGAAGTGTTGATTTTCAAATTCCGTGCCATGATCACTTCGAATTGCTACCAATGTGAGTTTCTTTTCATTTATGATTTTATTGTATAGTTTCAAAAATTCTGAAAATGCTTCATTCTTATGTGCCAAAAATAAAACCCATGTGTACCTTGAAAAATCATCTACAATAACTAGTCCATACTTCTTCCCTCCTAGACTTGTAGTTCTAGTAGGTCCAAATAAATCCATATGTATGAGTTCAAATGGTCTAGTTGTTGAGACTACATTTTTCGATTTGAAGGATGACTTAGTTTGTTTTCCCAATGAACATGGTCCACATATTTTGTCTTTTTCAAAAGTCAATTTTGGCACATCTTTTATTAACTCCTTCTTAACTAGTTTTGATATTAATTCCATACTAGCATGTCCTAGTCTTCGATGCCAAAGCCAACTAGTTTCATTTTTCTTTTCTTCATTAGTAATTAAGCATAAACCATTTTTCTTGCCTAATTCTTGAAGATCTACTAAATAAATATTCCTTTGCCTTTGTCCTACAAGTACAATACTATTATCTTTAGGATTTGTGATTATACATACAGATGCTTCAAATGTAACTTTAAATCCTTTATCACAAAACTGACTTATGCTAAGAAGATTATGTTTCAAACCTTTAACTAATAAGACATTTTCTATAAAAACAGATGGAGCAATGAAAATTTTACCCTTTCCAATGATATACCCTTTACCATTGTCTCCATAGGTTACTACTCCACCATTCTTTGGTTCCAAGGTGACAAATTGATCTTCGTCACCAGTCATGTGTCTTGAACACCCGCTATCTAGATACCAACGTTTTTCAACTTTGTCAGCTGCAAGACACACCTCATCGTCATTGGCCATATGACATATTTGGGCCGTGTCTTGATGATCTTCGTCCTCCGAACTTGATTCCTCACTCTCACTCCAATCGGCCATAAAATTCTTCTTTTTCAATTTTCTTGCCATCCACTTCAAATCTGGGCAATCTATCTTATAATGCCCGGGTTTGTTACACTCATAGCAAATGGGAGTTTCTTTCTCCTTTTCTTTGTCCTTACCCTTTTCTTTGCTTGAGTTACCTTTAATGAAGGGCTTCTTTTTATGGAATCTCTTCTTACCTCTCATGAATTTTCTGAATTTTCTCCCAAGCACTGCCATCCCTTCTTCATCAATATCTTCATCATCATTTGAATCTTCCGATTCAGTTTGTTGTCTAGGGGTGGTAGTCTTTAGGGCAATAGGCTTTCTCCTCTTGACCTCATCTTCTGAATTTTGCCTCATTGTCAACTCATAGGTCATGAGTGATCCTAGAAGCTCCTCTAACTGCAGTGTGTTGAGGTCCTTTGCTTCTTGAATAGCGGTTACCTTGGCCTCCCAATTCCTTGGTAGAGACCTGAGAATTTTACGCACCAAATCAGAGTTAGAATAAGACTTTCCTAAACTCTTAAGCCCATTTATAATATCAGTAAAACGAGTAAACATATCAGTTATGGACTCAGTAGATTCCATTTTAAACAGTTCATACTTGTGTACTAATATGTTTATCTTAGACTCCTTAACTTGATTGGTCCCTTCATGTGTGACCTCAAGTCTATCCCAAATTTCTTTGGCGGTGGTGCAAGTGGATATTCTATTAAATTCATTTACATCTAAAGAGCAGTAAAGTATATTTACAGCTTTTGCATTTAACTGTGCTAATCTTCTATCATTTTCATTCCAATCCATTTCTGGTTTGGGTATGATAGTGCCCTCTATGTTAAGTGTGGGTGTGTGAGGTCCTCTAGTGATGATTTGCCATAGTTCATAATCTGAAGCTTGAATGAATATCCTCATTCTGGCTTTCCAATATGTGTAGTTTGTGCCATTAAATAGAGGAGGTCTATTTGTGGATTGTCCCTCACTCATTGCACATCCCACTTGGGTTGTCATGATCTTTAACTCTTGATTGTTAGATCAATGAGTACTATTAGAGCACCTTGCTCTGATACCACTTGTTGCCCAAGGTGACAAGCCAAGAGGGGGGGGTGAATTGGTTTCTTCTTTACTTTAGTGCTTTTAAAACTTTCTTAGTTAACTGCGATGGATGCTTACTTAGGTTATTAGAGTGAGTTAAACTAATGCAAGAATAGAAAGTAAAGCAAGAGAGAATGAAAGCACAAACACAATCTAAATACAACAATATATAGTGGTTCGGTGCTCTCCTTAGCACCTACGTCCACTCCCCAAGCGTACCCTTGGGAATTCACTATAATCTCGCGGATTACAGTTGGATTGTTTTCCGGGCTCACAATCCAAAAACCTTGTTGGTTTTACGGGATCACCAACGAACCTATACAACTTTGGTTTTCCGGGTTTACCAAAAACCTTTGTTGGTTTTGCGGGCTCACCAACGAACCTTTACAACTTTGGTTTTCCGGGTTTACCAAAAACCTTTGTTGGTTTTGCGGGCTCACCAACGAACCTTTACAAAGTATTCAAACAAATGAGAAGAAAAGATTTAAACTCCTAAATGAGCATATAGAACAATATGAGCAATGAAGAAGAGTTAGAAAGAAATTATCGCTTTGAAGTCGCTTGGCTCTTCTTTGTCAAGGAAGCTTCACTCTTCAATGGGGGAAGGAGCTCTTGATGCCTCTTTGAATCTGCTCAATCCCTTTCTTTGATTTTTGAATGAAGCTCTTGATGAAGAAGATTAGGGCTCTTTGGTTTTCTTGTGTATACTTTGATTTCCCACTCAAAAGTTATTTATTCTTATGAATAGTGCCCCTTTAAATAGTTTTCAACCTTCCTTGGACAAGCCCCATTGGTCAGATTTGAAAAACTAGCCGTTACATGCCTTGGGAAGGACAAAAAGTACATCTGCAGAACTAGCCGTTACTGTTCAGCCCGTGTTTGGGTCGGCTCAACCTGTCCTTGGGTCGACCCAACTTGGCCTTGGGTCGACTCAAACATTCCTTGGGTCGACCCTCTCAGAGAACACAGAAACATGAATTTCAAACTTCCTTCACTTGGGTCGACCCAACCATTCTTTGGGTCGACTCAAAGTTCACTTGGGTCGACTCAACTTCTTCTTGGGTCGACCCTCTCAGTAATTCCAGAGAGCCATTTTCTGTCTGTCTTTCTGTCTTCCATTTGGGTCGACCCTCTCAGGGTTTGGGTCGACTCAAAGTTCACTTGGGTCGACTCAACTTCTTCTTGGGTCGACCCTCTCAGTAATTTCAGAGAACCATTTTCTGTCTGTCTTTCTGTCTTGCCTTTGGGTCGACCCTCTCAGGGTTTGGGTCGACTCAAGCTTGGGTCGACTCAACCACTGTGTGGGTCGACCCTCTCAGTAAATCCAGAGAGCATTTTTCCTTTGCATTTTGAGGTTCTTTGGAGGTTGGGTCGACTCATGCCTACCTTGGGTCGACCCAACTCACTGTTCATTTGTGCTGTTTTTGCAGGAGTGTGCCAGATGATTCTTTTAAGTCCCGGGGTCGACCCAATCAACCTATGGGTCGACTCAATTCACACTTTGCTGCATTCTCAAGATTAGATCCATCCAAATGAACAAGACCATATATATATTTTCAATTAAACAAATATACTGAGAGTAATGAACTTATAAATGAAGTATCAATTTAACTTATAGCAAGCTCTAGATAATTGCTTGTTAATCATCAAAATAACACTATCATCCTCAGATAGCATTCATATTATCGGGACTTAGACTTCAATATTTACCTGTGCTGTAATACCAATACCTCCAGGATGTTGATCATACAACAAAATTCTTTCAGGAATAGCACGAGTTTCATGGGGATTTGCACACTCAGTACCCAAGTCGGAAGTGTTGCACATCATATGCCTACATATAAAATATGCATAGCCATTACATTCATATGGTATAGCGCATATCAGACAAAATGCAAGCTTAAATAATAAACTGCAGCATATATGCAAATGTAGAACTTGTATGTTCCTAAATTAATATTTAAAAATGAAAGTTCTATTCATAATTAGTAGAAGAAACCCGGCAAGCTGTCAGTTCCTACAGTCTGAGGGATGCACTGGAAAAAAGAGAACCAGCAACTCATCTTATCAAGGGCAAGTGGCCTAATTTAGGCCAACCATCTGATAAATTTACAGCTTATCGATCACCCTGCTAGTATTAAACAATCGAACTGGCTCTAGACAACAAAGTGACAAGAACTTACAATGGAACTACGTTGAGGAGAGCATGGGAAGCAGCATGCATCCCTGCACGAAATGGAAGGTTCTGCATCTCCACAGCTGTCTTTACTGACGGAGGAATCCGTATCCAAGCTGCCTGCATAACCATTTGAAAGAATGGTACCCAAAAATTGAGCAAAAGCTTGAAAAGTCAGAGTACGAAAAAATTAAAAATAAAATGATTTGTACCACTAACCTGGGATTCAAAGGAATATGAAGGTAAAGAAAGCTCAACTCTGTCAAATATCCTGTTACTTGCTCTCCATATGCGATAAAAGCCAAACCATTTGGTTGTTACTTTGCAAGCATTTGCTTGGGCAGTTGTTCTTAGTTTCTCAAATTCTGATGCCCTCACTGGTGGATAACCCTAAAGACAACAAAGAAAAGAACAATCAATTGTTTTTTATAATTTTAGAGTCAATTTAAGAGTGTCATTCCAAACAGCAAATTAGCAATAATAAATCCTGCAATACTCGATAACCTAGATACGTATGGGCAATCTACGACTATTTATACAGCTAGGAGATAAGGTAGTGATAATCTCCACTATTTTGATTATTTTCAAATGACAACTGCAAGATTTAAATCCACCCTGCAGAAAGCATCATCAAAAACTGACCCGTAATGTTCACTATTAGGATATAAAGGATACCCAAGAGGTTCGCACACAAATGGGCTATCACCACACCATGGATCTTTGTAAGACCTGATTCTAGAACCTTGACAATCTCAGTGATGAGTCAAGCTCAAAAACTTGAAAATCCATTTCCAGTCTTTAAAGTTTAGAAGTGCCAAAAGAAGAAAAGGCTAAAGAAAAGAAAAAAAACTTCTACATCTCAAACTCTTACTTTCAGACAATTTAAAAAATATATAGTAGAAAAGGAAAGAAAAAAAAGGAGTCTACATAACCATTAAATTCTAAATTGAGGAAAACTTCACTAAATAAAAAAGGAAAAAAAACAATGGCGTACATAGATGACAGTCATATGACTGAAATCAACTGAACTTGGGAAAAACCATTCAATCATCAAAAACAAGGATGGGATATTCATAAAGATGAACTGAAAGGTAGTTCTTGGGGAAAAGACAGCATTGTCAATTAATGAATGAAAATAAATTGCATTCTAAAAGGTTTAATAGCTATACATACAAGGTCATCTCCAGTAACAATAATGTCTGTGTAGTCACGTGTCTTTGTATAATACTTCAAATCAGCTTTTTGGCAAAAAGCAATCTTTCTTGATGAGTCTAATTCTTTCACAAGATGGGTGACGCCTTGATGCATGTAAACAGCACCTTCATATACCTGAATAGGTGAAAAAAAAGGGTAGGGTGTCTCATATACTGATTTGATCTATAAAGAACAAGAAGCAACATTCACTATATAAAATCTGCATCACATTATAATTATAGAAAGAAAATACAAATGGCTAATGTATAGAAATGCTAGAGAGAGCATGCACCCTCCAGGAATCATGAAGCAATCACATACAATTATCAAAGTTTCTAAAGAATTAAGCTAGGACTATGTCGTGGGCCACTAATTGCCTTCAGGACCTTATGCTTGAACATCTTAGGTCCTATTCGGTAATTTGAAAGAACTTCTAGAGAACAAAACTTCTCTAATATAAATCATGCCAGTACGATGCAAAACTTTTACTCTGGGATATTAGATTTATAGCTGTTTGGCTAGGATCAAAAGAAAATCAAGAAAAGTTTTTTCCTCCCACAAGAATTGGTTGCCAACCCACTGTATTCCAGACAATATGAACCCTAACAGCCTAACCTTTGGCCACATCAATCACCACCAGTGTCCATGTGACCACAACCACCATTACCATTGCCATCTTCATCACCACCATTACAATTGCCAACACCATCGCTGCCACCATGGGCACCATCATCACCATCACGATCATGACCACCACAATACAAGGATCACCACCACCGTCATTACTGCAATCATCATGCCCACCACCATCACCTAGACAACCATCACAATCACCACCACCATCACTGTGACCACCACAACTATTTGGGCACCATTACCATGGCCACTGGAACTGCAATCATCGCCATCATCATCAATATAACCACCACCACAATGGGACAACCACAATCACCACCATGTCACCAAGACAGCCACCACCATAGCCACAATAATCACCGCCGCCATCACTGCTACTTGCATCACCATGATTACGGTGGTGGCGGCGGCGACAGTATGGGGAATGGGGAAGTGGGAATTGGAGATGGGTCGCCAAATGTGTGTTGAGATCCTCCAAGAGACCAGGTGAATTTGGTTAACCGAATTTGGGAAGCGGGATGAAGGATCTAGCTAGCAAAGGGGTATGGGCTGGCAAAGATGGGGCACGAACCGAATGGCTAGGGATCATTTGGAGGTGGCCTGGATAGAAAAATGGGAGAGAAAGGCCAGGGGCATGATTGTCGTCCGCGCCATCACCATGATCAGTGGAGACCGCCAGTGTTGTTGCTGTGGCTAGTATCGTCAACATTGTGGTAATGGACTAGGGGTAAGCACAATAGGGATTCGGAAACAATAGCAAATAAGGCACATAAGCTGGGGGATTGGACAAGATAAATGCTATAAGTGAGATTGGCTTTAGTGAAGTATGAAAATACTTTAGTATGGGGTCTGTTTTGGAGTATTTTTCATACCTTAAAACATGTATCCAAACACTTGTATAGGAACTATTTGCAAGGAACAAAAATTGGTCAATGTCGTGGCATTTTTGTGCATCTAATTAGGGCCTTAATTATTATTTAACGAATAACATGTCCAAGGATGTATAGACTATGATAGCTTAAGAAGATGGAGACTTGTCGCTAAATAAAAATAGTAGCTTAGAACCAAGATTCGTCGTGCCGATACCGGAGCCCGGACCGGTTGGCCGGCGGCACCGGTTCGGTACTTTGATATGTTGTAATACAACTGATTGGAAGGATTGAAATATCACAAGGAGGTAATTTGCTAACTTGATACTAGCACTGGCACAATCCATATTGTTTTGTGCTATCCCATGCAAATTGGCACTTAATCCATGGTCAGTTATAACAGGAAATATAATAATCTCACTTGAATTAGACACCAATATGCCTACCCTTTATAGAATTGAATATCCACATGGTTGTAATTGCATGTATGAAATACACATATGTAAAGAATTTACTTTTTTGCCCTGTACAAAAAATATTGATAGATTAAAAGAATCTTAAATAGGAAATCTTAAATTCATTAAAGATAGGTAGCAAAACACATTCAAAGTATCAACAAAGAAGCACTTGAAAACTAAGAAAATATAAGATATCAACAACTCATGTGAAGTGATCATCCTTTTTACAAGATATGTAACTGCCAGCTAACATTGAGGTACAAAAGCCCAAATGAGAGATGAATTCTAGTATTCTACAGTACAAGTATATTCAAACTACAAACTACCCTCTAAATCATACAATTCATCTCTTCTTTTTTTTTTCTCCCTTTTTAACCGGTGTTACTTGGGCACTCGCATCCAGCTCCGATGATCCGTATCAGATGCATATTTGAGACAGATAAATATCGGATACTTGGATACTTATAAAGTTCTTTGGCAGTCACTTTAAAAGATTGGAAGAAAGTTGAACTCTTCCAACAATGAGTTTGATCCTCTAATTTGACATTAGTTGTTCTTTTTCAAGATTTGTTTATAGGTATTGAAACAACTTTACAAAATAATTGTTGCATGATTTAGAGGAAAGTTGGAATGAGAAACATGTATATTGAAAGATCTTAACAAATAATATCTTTTATCATTTTCCTTTTAATGTTTAAATAGATAATGTTTAAACTTTAAATACATATAAATATATAATTTAATTAAATTTATATGTTATCCTGCGTATCCCCACATCTTTCCTTTCCCCTCTTGCTGAGTTAGGCACTTGGACACGTGTCCAAATCTAATTCTCATATTCATGTGCATGCAACACAGTCTTAATCCAAATCATACATATTAGATATTTTTTTCAAGCAAGAGCAAAAATAAAATACAGTAGATTCTTGTTATATATTTTTAAAAATAAAAGAGTGGCACAGAAAAACTTGAACTTCTGTAAATAATAATATGGTAAAACATCCTAAAGCAAATAAAATAATAAAATTCTACAGTTCATTTTATGCAACCTGCTGATTACAAATATCAAACCACTGCAAATTAACAGCACTGCAGCTTGGAAGAGCATTGACTGCAAATTACCTGATAAAAAGCCCTGCTTTCCTCAATTTCCTCAAGCACTTCGTTGTTTAACATGTCGACCACTTTGTATCTATCAGTTTCTATCGCACGTATGCTAACTGCATGTGATGGCCTTTCCTGGAAAAATGGAAATAAAAGGTTAAATAAGTAACTATTACTTCTCATTTCTATATACCAGAGGAAAAAGGCATGTAGACCAAAACACACACACCTCAGGTCCAATATAATTCCATACTTTGGAAGAAGAAACACCTAGGTGATCATTACTTAAGTATCCTTTAAGCTTGAGAGCTGTTATTGCACAGTCCAGACCAGAACCAAAATATTTTTCATCATATTGTAAACACAATGGGAGTTCATAAGCAGCACAGGCAATATGCTGTTCTAGCACCTGTAATACGCACTTCAAAAATAAACACATGGCAAACTTTTATCCATTTACATAAATCCCCCGATAGAATTTAAAAAAAAAAATGTTTTCTCCTTAAATTAAAGAAGCAAGCATGTTTAAATGAACCTTCTGGTTATGAGCATCAACTTGGCAATGCTCAATTGGGCTCCCAAAAAGCTTATGTGGAAACTTCATGAAGTACTGATCAAGTGGCCCTTCAAGTGCAACATAGACTGCCAGTGATGGCCTTGCTCTTCTTCCAGATCTCCCGGCTTGTTGCCACAAGCTACAAATTAAGGGGGGAAAGGAACAAATAAACATCATCAAGCTGATAGGGAGCATACATACATAATGCAAGATATCAGTTAACTCTCCACCTAGCAACACTACCAGGAAAACCAAGATGCAAAGTTGCATCAATATGTCCTACATCAATCCCAAGTTCAAGAGCATTTGTCGCAGCAACACCATGAAGTTTCCCCTCAAAAAGTTCAGCTTCTATTCTTCTTCTCTCCTGCTCTATCATTTATTCCACAACCCAGCAAACCATAGTCAAGGATTTGGTGAAATATGAACCACTAATCAAGAAAGGAGAAAATGAAAGTGAGAAAAAACACTGCTACATATACATAACAGATAAGTTAGATTTTCATAAATATTGTGTAGATTTTGATTTTAACCAGCATTAAGTAGACAAAGCATAATCTAAATAATTCGCATTAATGAGGTATATTAGCACCCCCCCCCCCCACTTCTTCCCGCACATGCAAATTATGGGCAATAGAGGTTAGTCAATTTGTACAATCTTCATTGACTGCACAAAGACCTTTCCAAGAGGACACAGTGATGCTTCATACGAATCCGCACCGCTAAACTCAGATCCTCAACATCATGAATAAATATCTTCATCATGACAAGATATACATCTAACATCCCACTCACAATGCTAAACAATAAAAGCTTAAGCAATCTCAATCCTTTGATCAATCAGCGAATTGATATGGACCAAAGTTTGTTGTACCGGTTAGTACCATACCATACCAGACGTACCATGCCATACTGGTACTGAACTGGTACACAATCTTGTACTCTACCAACACTCGGTACGACCGTACAGTGTACTGACACTATAATAGAATGATCTCAATATAGGGTTCGATACCAAAACAGTGAACCTTGATATGGACCCTATCAAGGTTCCTAACAATGGAAAGATGGCAATGCAAAACAGAAGTTCTTCAAAGCATGGAGACAATGTTCACAATGAATACCATCTCTCACATGATCCTTCTACTTTGCCATACAAGTCATCTAGGGTTTAGGTGTGCAATAGTGCAAACTGAGCAGAAATTTAGTTATAGTACTTGAATGAAACACTGCAGTATACCCCATTCCTTTCTTTCTCTTTTAGGTGTATGTATACAATTATGCACTTGGTTTTGTATATATCCATGGTTAATCCTCTTCTTTTGTATACATTCCTATTTGATCATTACATATTATATCTCCTTTGCCTTGCACTATGAATGCTTTATAAGAAAAGATACCCTCGATGGGCTTCACTCAAGAGGAAACATTAAGTATCCTGAAGTTAATATGCAGTCCCAACCTAAGGTACATTAAGCTAGATGTCTTACCATCTAATGCCTATTGACAGGAGTATTGAACTTCAAATAAGAGGAGGGGGTTTGAGATGGAATGAGATGAAGAAAGCAATCCTAGAGTACATGCAAATCTATATGGATGCAATCTAAATAATCCCTTAACATGGTAATGTATTATAGTGACATGAAAGAGTGGAATAACCTGAGGAGTGTAGCCAGCACGATATACAGATATAGAACCAACCAGATCACATGCAATCTCCTGAAGAATTTCACGCCTATCATAATTACAAAAAAAAAACATATTGAATCTATAAAGAAGCACAAAAATCTAATACAGTAACAGAATAATATTTTCAAAAAATTATGTCCTATTAATCACATATACCTAGAAGTATTTCTTATAAATATTTAAGTGACTTACGTGTAACAAAGAACTAGTTCGCAGAGTTTCCTCGTCTTACAAAAGGCAATGCAGCGAAGCCCATGCTGAACCATTTCGGCAAAGAGATAAGAAACTTCCATAATTGAGCTGGAAACAAAAACATGACAATTAATAAAATTTTTGGTTCTATAATGAACAAAACAGTCATCATATATTATTCACTAAAATATAAAACCAGCCTATGTGCTTGCACCAGCTATAAGCAATCCCATAATGTCAGCCTTCATCAATTTAACACAGAAGGGATGGTCAGTTACGACTTGTTACCCCGCATACCAAGAACAAGGTTAGTCTTAATGAAACTTGAAGAACCAATATTCATAGCTGATTTGGAGTTTATGAATAAGGTCTCGACCAAGGAAAGCCGTACCGGTCCGTACCGGCCGGTACGGGCCGGTACAAACCGGTCCGGTGCTTGACCGGTACCGGAGACAGATGAAAACCGGTATATCCGGTTTTCATCTGTGTACCGGCCGGTACGGACCCCGTACCCGCCGGTACGGGACTCGTATCGGTGCGAACCGGCCGGTTCGCACCGGTACGGGTGTTTTTTTTTTTTTTTAAGAAACCACAGCTTCGCGCTGTGGTTTCAAAAACCACGCGCGGCGCGTGGTTTCAAAAACCACGCGCCGCGTGGTTTTAAGGGAGAAGTGGCCCGTGGGCCACTTCTTTCACTTTTTTTTTTTTTTTTTGGGGAACCACAGCGAGGCGCTGTGGTTCCCAAAACCACCGCGGCGCGTGGTTTCAAAAACCACCGCGGCGCGTGGTTTCAAAAACCACGCGCCGCGCGTGGTTTTAAGAAGGAAGTGGCCAACCGGCCACTTCTTTCAAAGAAAAAAAAAATAAAAAATTGCTGTGGCCGATAGGCCACAGCTTTTTCCCTTTTTTAATGGGAAAAGGAGTGGCCGGAGGCCACTCCTTCCCATTAAAAACCAAGGAAGTGGCCGACCGGCCACTTCTTTCCGTACCAATTTAACGATATTAAGCTGGGATTTTCTGTTAATCTGGGATTAACAGCACGATCTTAAGCCTCTCGTTCGGTTATAAAAACCGAACGAGGCTCACTTCTTTCCCAAACAATTTGAGGTTGAGACTTGAGAGGTTCTATTTAAGGTGCGGAGACGGAAAGATTTGAGAGATAGCGAGGAGGAGGTCCTGCCCAAAAAATCCAGCGGAGACTATTTAAGGTGCGGTTTTTTTATCCTATATTATTTCATTAATTTTGTTAATAATTTACTTAAAAAAAATAGTTTATAAATTACTTAAATAATAAGATAATGCAAAAATTTACTTTATTAGCTTAATTTTTTGATAAGTTGTCCTTTTATGATAGAAATGGAGCCATCAAGAAAAACGAACCCTGCAAAGCGTGATATTGGCTGGTCTTATGGGCGAAGACTTTGAAGTGAGGGGCAACGACACCAGTTTCAATGCAAGTTTTGCGACAAGGTTTTCAAGGGAGGAGGGGTAACCAGGTTGAAGCAACACTTAGCCGGAAATTCCGGTGAGGTTGCTACGTGCCGAAATTGTCCTAACGAGATTCGTGTGCTGATGAGGCAGAATCTTGCTGAGGCCAAAGAAGCGAAGGAGATGGCTTCCAAGAAGAGGGCGGAGGTCGATCGCCAAGCGGCAGAGCCACCTTCCTATCACTCAAGGGAGCCAGAGGAGGTCGAGGATCTAGATGAGGAGGAGGCAGATATTCAGGCGGCCATGCATGCAAGCCTGGATGATCAGTGGCAGCAGGAGGAGGTGGCCAGGCATAGGGCTCGATTTGGGCCCTCTGCATACGAGGGCCCTCTGCGGCGGTTCTCGAAGCACTAGACAAGATCCAGAGTTCTTGAGGACAACTTCAGTAAGGGAGGGCGTCGGCAAAGAACGTGGCCGGATTGCATCTATGCTGGGTGGTTTTGGTAGCCGAAAGAAGTCATCTAGAGGAGTTGCAGAAGGAGCGACAATTCATGATGTAGATCCGCATGCTCTCCCCAGTAGAGATTCAAGGCAGCAGAGGGTAGACACAATGTGGATGAAGGATAAGAAGAAAACTATGTGGCAAGCTATTGGATCCTGGTTTCACTTCAGCCACATCCCAGCGAATGTGGCAGACAATACATACTACAGGTCTGCCATTGCCGCCATACAAGCTGCCGGTCCCGGTGTAGCTCCTCCAGGCCCGAAGGATATATACGGTGAGCTTCTTGACAACAATAAGGAGGAGCTGGAGAATTGGATTGACTCCTACAAGAGCAAGTGGCCCATATATGGACTAACCATCATGTGCGATGGTTGGACCGGTCCGACCAGGCGGAGCATCATCAACTTCCTGACATACTGTGATGCTAAGACCTTCTTCCACAAGTCGATTGATGCTTCGGCTTCTGTGCACAACACCTCGTACATGCTGAAACTTATGGAGGATGTGATTGATCTGGTAGGAGAGGAGAATGTCGTGCAGGTCGTCACTGATAATGGGCCGCAATATAAGGCTGCCGGGCAGGTCTTGATGGAGCGGCGGCCACATATTTTCTGGACCCCATGTGCTGCACATTGTATCGATCTTATGTTGATGGACATTGGAAAGATCCGTAGGGTGCAACAAACGGTGGAGACAGCCCAACGCATTACGAGGTATATTTATAACCATAACTGGGTTCTTTCATTGATGAGAAAGTATGCAGGGGAAGAGATTCTGAGACCAGGAGTCACACGGTTTGCTACCAACTTCATCGCACTTGATAGCATACTCGAGAAGAGAGGAGCCCTACGTCAGATGTTTGCCAGTCCCGAGTGGTATGATAGTAGATATTCTTATGCCGGCACTGAAGGAAGCAAGATAGAAGACTTGGTGACGAGACAGCCATTCTGGCAGCGGGCTACTACAATAGTCAAGGCTATCAAACCATTATATGAAGTGCTGCGGGCCGTAGATAGCGAGATCTACCCCCAGATGGGGTTTTTGTATCACATGATGGTCAAGGCAAAGGATCAGATTATGGAGGCAGATCCAGCACATGGCCGGTCATACATCAACATCATTGAGCAACGGTGGGGAGCGCAAATGGGTACGGAATTACATCTAGCAGGTAAACTAAGATATAATTATAGTGACAATTATAGTGATGGATATAATTATATAATTATGCTAAGATAGTCTCGTATATGTGCAGCATACTACCTAAACCCCCGGTTTCAGTACAGCATAGATGGAATTGGTATGGATGAAACACTTCTGGATGCTTTGCGTAATGTGATTTACAAGATGGAGGCAGATCCAGAAAAAGCGGCCCTATGTCTTGAAGAGGTAATTATGATTTAGTAATTACTAGCATGTGTAAGTATATCAGCATCTTCAATTATTAACATGGTTTTCTTATGCTTATTTTTCACAGAGCAAATTATTTAGAGAGGGCAGCTACAGTTTTGGCCAACGAGCGGCTGTCGTCAGCAAACACAATATGAATCCAGGTACGTGACACATCAGCAAAACATTCACCTGGTGTTAGTTACTATTATGGAACTATCATATATGTAATCTTCATAAATATTTTTGCAGCTGAATGGTGGGTGCATTTTGGCGGATCCGCGAGAAATCTAAAGCGGATAGCTATCCGGATCCTCTCCCAAACAGTCTCCTCTAGTGGATGTGAGCGCAATTGGTCCACCTTCGCCCTTATCCACAGCAAACAAAAAAACCGTTTGACGCAAAAGCGCCTCAACGACCTTGTTTATGTGCATTACAATTTGCGGTTGAGGCTAAAGTGCATCCAGGAGAAAGTGGAGCTCAAGTATACAGATCCGATTTACGGGTCCTTCATCGCTGATGACGATGATCCACTACTCGGCTGGCTTGTAGGCCAGCAGCAGGAGCCCGAGCTTGACGAGCCAGGATCGCCTCCACGACCAGCTACCTTCATAGCCACCGAAGCTGGGGTCGATCCAGAGCAATGGGCTGAGCGCAATAATCCACGCACCCCCAGAGCTGATCAGCCGCAGGCACAGGGGAGCCAGACAGAGAGGGCCAGGAAAGGAAAACAAAGAATCCCAATGGAGAGTGTCGAGGAAGAGACTTGGACTAGCAGCGATGAAGGTTCTGGTGGTGATGGATCTTCTAGCCATGGAGGGAGCGGAGGACAGTATGGTACTCATGAGACACAGCCGGAGGGTGGTCTTTATTTCACCGGTGAGTCCCAATTTATGGGTGCTACACAGGATACGGACCACGGTCGACCACCTGATAGAGATCGTGAGGATATTATTGGATATAGAAGACGGGCTCCTCGAGGTCGTTCAGGAAGACAGGATACGACTGCAGATCCGAGGACATACGGATACGGATTCTATTATCCACAGCCTCAGCCTGACGAATACGGATATGGTGCATTGGATTTTGCTTCCGCCATATTTGGATGGGCCCCTACACAATCAGAGGACACCTCTCAAAGCCAGAGCGTGAGCGAGAGATCCGACAGTTTTTATAACCTGGCGCGTGTTCCTTCTGATTGGGTTGATTTGCCTCCTCCTGATTATACTTATGATCCAGATATCTACGAGAGCCATCGGCACTCGTCCCGATTTTAGATATCCTAGAGTACTTTAAATGTATGTAAATGATTGTATCTTAATTCGAAGATATTTTATGTGTATGATTTTATCATTTCGAACAGGAGGAAAACATAACATGCAATGATGCATCATATATGTTTCAAATTTCAACCCTAAATTTAAATATGAAAATATCAAAAATCATGAAAAAAGTAATAAAAAAACATCAATTTTCATTTAATTTAAGATCCAACAGAGACAACATTAAAAAAAAAAAAGTCTGGCTCGCGGAGCCCGGCCGGTACCGTACCGGTCCGGCCGGCGACCGGTACGCCGAGCCGGACCGGTACGGCGGACCTTGGTCTCGACCTTGTATGTATAGGTACAAAGAAATATGTATTTCTACATGAACACGTGCATATGCAAATCTTGTACCTTCAAATCTGCATTTGTTAATGTGTATACATCTTAAATTAAGTAACTCAGATTATTCTTTTATCAACAATGCTTACATGTGCCACTATACAGATATTCCCTCTTTCATACTAGCCAAACTACAAAATATTTCGTGTGGGATCAAACTAGATATATGACCTTGTCGGACCCTAAACAAGAAAGCTTTAATTGGAACTTGCAAGCCTGGTTACATCCAGAGTCACAAGTTCAGTGTTCGGGAATAGTTCAGCAAGGTTAAGAAATCCGGTATTCAGAAAAAATCTAGTACACTCAGAAAAAAACAGCAAAAATTTATTATACTAATAAAATTTAGGCTAATATTTATAATATATATTCACACTCACACATTTATACTATTTATATAATATATATTACACTATATAATATATATTACACTATATAATATTTATATATAATTCATCCTAATTTAAATAATATAGGATATTTTAAGAAAAAATAAAAGGGTAAGATAAAGGTGTGGACTGGGGAAAGGAGGAGGATGAGAAAAGAGGAAAAAGTAAAAACGGTGGTGAAGACAAAGTAGAAGGGAAAGACTTAGGCCCCGTTTGAGGGAGCTTTTGGAGGACCAAAAAGTACTTTCTGCCCCTCTAAAAGCACTTTTGATGAAAAAGGATGTTTGGTAAAAATTTCGGAAAGCTGTTTTAGCTTTTTCAGAAAGCTAAAAACAGCTTTTGGAAGAAGCCCCATTTTGGAGCTTTTCGAAAAAGCTATTTTTTGACCAAAATACCCATAATAAAATATAATAATTACATACTTTGTCCTTTTATAATATTTTGTACATTTATTATTGTATTATACTATAAATATAATATAATATTATATTATATCATAATAAATTAATATGTTATATTAAATAATTTAATATTATGTTATATTATGAAAAATTAATTTACACTAATAATTATAATATTTTACACCTTTATTATTGTATTATACTATAAATATTATATTATATTATATTATATCATAATACATTAATATGTTATGTTAAATAATTTAATATTATATTATATTATGAAAAATTAATTTGCGTTAATAATTATAATATTTTACACCTTTATTAATGTATTATACTATAAATATAATATTATATTGCATTATATCATAATAAATTAAAATATTATGTTAAATAATTTAATATTATGTTATATTATGAAAAATTAATTTACGCTAATAATTATAATATTTTATATCTTTACTATTGTATTATACTATAAATATAATATTATATCATCATACATTAATATGTTATGTTAAATAATTTAATATTATGTTATATTATGAAAAATTAATGTATGCTAATAATTATAATATTTTGTACCTTATTATTGTATTGTACTGTAAATATAATATTATATTACATTATATCATAATACATTGATATGTTATGTTAAATAATTTAATATTATATTAAATTATTATGTTATAGTATACATTGTTATATTACTATATTGTAATAATATTATATTATATTATATTATAGTAATATTATACTATATCATATATTTATATATTAATATATGTTATATTTTATTATGCTCTGTTGTATAATACTATGCAATGTTCTTTATGGTAATTTTGTCATACAAAAGTACTTTCTCAGTTTGTTTACAAAACACAAGTTAAAGTGCCACAACACTTTAGAAATTTAGTTACCAAACAGCAAACAACTTTTTATAAACGCTTTGCTTCAGAAAGCTCTACTTCCAACAGTTCTACTTCCAAAAGCTCTACTGCCAACAGCTCCCCCAAACGGGGCCTAAGAAAGTACTTTCGTGTGACAAAATGACCATAAAGGACATTACCAGTATTATACAACAGAGCATAATAAAATATAACATGTATTAATACATAAATATATGATATAGTATAATATTAATGTAATATAATATAATATTATTACAATATAGTACTATAACATTATGTATTATAGAATAATACTTTAATATAATATTAAATTATTTAACATAACATATCAATGTATTATGATATAATGTAATATAATATTATATTTATAGTATAATACAATAATAAATATATAAAATATTATAATTATTAGTGTAAATTAATTTTTCATCCTTCTAATGACTATTTATCTCTCTAACAAATTTTCTAGCTAGGTGATAAAATTGGTTAAATAACTACTAATATTTTTATTTATTTATTTATTTATTTAGATCAGATTATTTGCCACTCACTCATTATTTATTTATTTATTTATTTATTTATTATTTTATTTCATTGAAATATAGAGGGATCGCCGGCCATGGGTGGTGGCCGGCATGGTGGCTGCCACCGTGGGCAGCCATGAGCTTCCAAAAGAAAAAAAAAGAAAAAAAAGAAGAGGAAGAAGGAACAGAGGCGGCGGCGTTGAGAGGAAGAAGAAGATAGAGAGGGAAAGGATGGGTGAGAGAGGAAGAAGCGGAATGAGGATTTTGGAAAAAAAAAGTGTGATTTAAATAGGGGTATTTTGGTCCAAAAAATAGCTTTCCGACAAAGCTGAAAACAGCGTTTTCGAAAAGTTCCAAATTGGAGCTTCTCCCTAAAAGCTGTTTTCAGCTTCCCGCAAAAGCTGAAACAGCTTTCCGAAAATTTGACCAAACATCATTTTTTATCTAAAAGTACTTTTGGAGGGCCAGAAAGTGCTTTCTGGCCCTCCAAAAGCTCCCCCAAACAGGGCCTTAGTCTTCTACCAAAAAGAGTGAAAGAGTAGCATTTAATACTCTTTTATAAAATTATTATTTTAACTAAGTCAAACACCACTTTCTCCATTCTCCCAATTGTTTCTCCCTGACTGCACCCACTTCATGCCTCAAAAGCAAAAAGCTTGGCCGTGAACCTTTCCAGAGCGAGTATCAGCTCAAATGAATAAACTTTAAAGATTCACAATTATTCATGAATTGAAAGATTTATGACCTATTCGCCAAAATCCAGAATTTAATGATACATTCATGATAAATTCGTGATACATTGGGGGTTAACAAATTACTCATCAAATTCTTTGGTTAGACTATGAGCTATGAATAATTCGCAGATTTTTCAAAACATCAGTGAAATTTGTAGCCACCATTGCATCTTTAAGGGCACTACCCCATCAACTATTATCCGCTTAGTTACAAGGTATCATATGACTTGCTTAGAATCCAATGACAATCTCTAGAATAGTATTGAATCTCGAGCCAAGGCATCATGTAACACAATGAACCGGAAGTTGTAGGTGGGCAAGAGTAACTTTCGAAACTTTTGAGTTGACTATTATGACAAATCACACAATGGTTTTCTTCTACCCATCATAGCATCAAACCATAACCATCAACATAAACAAACAACCTTCTCCCAACCATTCAGGGTTGGCTTAATGGATCCTTATTCTCCAAGCAATCCTATAACAGGCAACCTCAAATGCAATTTCAAGCTTTTCCATATTTTTTTCTCATAACCTCCATCGATGTTGTCTTAGGCCTTCCTCTCCTTTTCCTACATCACATTTATTGATGTAATTTTCCTTATTGGCATGAGCTTCTGTCTATTAAAGCATGATGATGTATATTGAAATTGAGGCATTAAGCAAGCATTGACTTCACAATTAATTTACATTAATCCATCAAACAGAGAACCAAGTGCTCTAAATCATCAATCTTCAATGTTTCTTTACAAAGGAAGATTACATGTAAATAATGTGGCTTCATCTAAAAGTTCGAAGTTGTAAACCACCCTTTCAAATTTCGCCATTTCACCTGAAGTGTTACTGTTTTTATTTTCTTAGATAACAACCACTATAGATATTGAAAAAAAAAAAGCTCTCTCTCCCCCACCCAATATATATGACACAATGCTATATAATATTGTACAATATGATATGATATGATACCATATGATATAATATCATATAACATAATATTATACAAATATGTCTGTGTGTGTGTGCCTTACAGAGTATCATCTAAATCAGAGCAAAAGTCTTATTCCACTGAAAACCTTGTTATTCAGGCCTTAGGATGTTCTTTTTAGTGCTTCAACGTTCATGGCTAAACTGTTTTGTGGAAACCCATCATAAGAAGCAGAGAAGGATCCAAGCGTCAAAGTTTTCATGTGATAACTAGTATACAATGAACCTCTCTATTTTTTCATGTGAACATTATCAGCCATAACTTATTCTGAGCTATAGAAGTTTTTCCCTTGCTACAAGGGGAAAAAGGGGGGAATTCCAGTATAAAACAGAAGAAAGAGGAGTCGGGAGATGGTTGGGGAGGCACCAATCATTTTTCACAAATAATGTGAGAACCTCCAAGGAAGCAAAACAATCAACTGCATGATGACTAGCAAGAGAGATTCTCCATTAAGGACATGGACTGATGAAACTAGAAGAAATTAGAGGAATGGTAGATCATCAACGAGTAAAGAATGAATCAACCTTGAACGCCTGGTCATTACATCTGACTTCACATTTTTGCTATCATTCCTGCTGCTTGGAGCCTTAGGTCCCTAAGTAAAGCAAAATAACAACATTTATTGAATATCAGAAACATTATAAAATATAAATTTTTAAGCTAAGAGCATTGTAAATTTTACAAGAGAACTTCATATTTTATTATCACTGGTATAGGTAAGAAAACCACACTTACCAAACGTAATGGAGGATTCCATAAAAGAAAGTGTTTTTGACTGCAAGGACTTCCATCATTTTGTATCAAGTCTAAGTTCTGCAAATTGGCAAGCTCCTAACACACGAACAAATAAAAGGAAAACTTCTTGAAATAAATTGAGGCATCCTTCATATAATCACAGTTATTAAATAATTTGCAAAATTTGGCAAAGGAAAGTAATATCTAAAGTTACACCCCAAAAGTAACTTTGGTTTTTCAAAACAGAAGATACCTCGATATAATTACAAGATTCCCCAATAAACAACATAACCAATTATTGTCTACCTCAACAACATAGCTACCAAGCTACAAGCTGTTCCTTGCAGTGTGATTGTGTGTGAATAAGACTAATGCTAATTGCAATAAAGAATCAGCATTTGCAAGACTGGACCAAATATTAGACTATTCAAATTGAGAAGGTATTAAACTAGTTCAAGAAAACCCAATTTCAAATCTTGATGATCATAAATTTCAGGAAAATGTGGTATTTGGAAGTAAACAAGTTGATGCACCAATCATCATTCATGATAACACTTCATTGAACTACTTAATCAAGGCAAGAGAGTGTTGTTGTACACTAACTCAAGCACAACAATCCTAGGGAGGCAAGTACAGTAGCAAACATTTTACTCATTTGGGATCTAATTTAGGTTGGATATTCTTAAACAAGGGTCCCTTGTATTAAATTTCTCATATGACATGTCTGGTAAATCATGTGATAGTCCTTTAATTTGCATGAGTTAGAAGAACAACTTTGGTAAGGAGTTCCTTTAGAAGTTCTAATTTAGAAGTGTTGAGATTATATCAGTTTCAACTTCACTTAGATTGAGCTTAGATTGGTTTTATGGTCTGTAAAAACATTTACTGGAAAACAAAATGAGAATCTTCCCTCTTTCTCTCAACGTAATGGCCCCATTTTCTTAAAAGTTATGGTTATTTATACTCCTGATATTGTGCTGGTGATGAGTTGGGAAAATGTCATTCTTCAAATTATTATTGGTTATCTTTCTTAATATATGCTTTATAATTGCTTGATTAGTCGATTTTCTTAATGGTCACAGCAAATTAATTGTGATGTAACACAAGGATACCTGAACCTATTGCAGAACTAAATCTTTGGTCTTATGATTTATCTTTTGCTTCTAGTTTTCATTTAACATAATATAAAGAAATAGTTTCAAGTCTCAAATGCCTATTGATTAATTACACCCATGGAATGCCGTACCGGCCCGTACCGGCCGGTACGGGCCGGTACGTACCGGTCCGGCCGTGGACCGGTACCGGAACGGATAAAAAACCGGTATTTTCCGGTTTTTTATCCGAACCGGCCGGTACGGGTGCGTACCGGCCGGTTCGGACCCGTACCGGCCGGTTCGGAGCCCGTACCGGCCGGTTCGCACCGGTACGATTTTTTTTTTTTAGAACCACAGCGCTGCGCGCTGTGGTTTTTGAAACCACCGCGTACCGGCCGGTACGGGACCGGTACCAACCGGTACGTACCGAACCGGACCGGTACCGTACCGGTCCGGCCGGCCACCGATACGCCGACCGGTACCGGTACGGCGGACCTTGATTACACCCATAATTTTTAAAATTTAATTTTGCTCTTAGTTTTCCTACCTGCTAACATGGTTTCATCAGTATGTTGAGGCATTGGGATTTTGGAAATTGGCTATGCTTTGACCCATATCTGTGGTTGCCATATGACACCCATTTCCCTGATGATTGTACCATTTTCCATCAAATGTTTTATTGTTCAAGATTTTTGTTAAACAAAATATATTAAAGTAACAAGATAAAGAACAATGAGATTAAAGTAAGATACATCACGTCAGTTTGTAATAACATGATGTAGCCCATCTAAGGGATCACATATGCTCAACAAGTAGAGCACTCGGCTCAAGGCAGTAAACAACCATCTAATATTGAAAGTTATTCCAGAAATAATTAAACACAGTCATGCAACTTTCCTCTGATATTCTTTTATGGAGCTAATCTTCTACTTCATGGGCTTCTCTTAAAATGTTTTAAAATAATCACAACAACAACCAGGTCGAAGGTTTAAATTGATGGCATTCACTAGCCAACATATTAGGGAGAATTTTTCACCAAAAAAAAAATGTTAGAAGGAGAACCCTTACAATCTATAATTGCATTATCTTAACAATATCTTCAAATTAAACAACACCACCAATGATCCAGTTCCTACTCTTGTTAGCACTAATGGCATGCAAAGTACTTCAATTGTGTAACAACATACTAAGTAAGGCAAAGGTTCTAATCTGTAATTTGTTGGCCTACCATAGCATGCTCTCGTGGGTTTGCAGAGGTAGCAGTACAAAATATGAAGGCAGGATCACTACCATATGCTGCAAGCACAGAATAAAAAATTACCATTGTTAATTTTCTAATTAATATTAAAGGAGGCAAAAATACAATCCAACCATTGTATCATCTGAAAACCATCAAACAAAATGTACCATGGAAACAAATTCGACGGAGTCTCCTTAAGATAAGAGCCATATGGCAACCAAATGCTCCTTTATATGAATGAGTTTCATCAATCACTATATACCTGATTTCAAAACTTGTCTGAGAAAGCAATTGCAATAATGGGGTACTTTAAACAATTGTTCAACAACATTCTCTGTATGTTTTTCGTAATTACAATATCTGAATAAAACCATTGGAGGCTAAAAATGAACTAATATGAAAAATTGAAGTGCGCTAAGAAGTTACAAAAAATGCCCACCCACTACCTGAGATTTGATAAAATCCGCTGAAACCGTCCATGATACGGCAAGATTGACATGTGCAGCATATCTGGATTTGTAATCAACTACAGAAATAAAAATATAATTGTGTGGCATGTTAGTGAAGCTACGCAACATAAGAAATGCAAAATGTACAGAACTCCGAAGTCTCCACAAATACCAATCTTGCATTATCCTTGATCCAAATACGATGTTCTTGAGATGTATCACCATCATATACACCAACAGTCAAGTCCATATCCAGGCCCCTTGTCATCTCTAATAAAGCTTTAAGCTGATCTTGAGCTAAAGCCTACATGCAAGAACAACCATTTATTTCTGGTTATGCGAATGCTCAACAAGAACCAAAATAAAAATTAAAAATGTACATAATAAAATAGAAAGGTGAAACATTCTGGTAATTCTGTAAATAGTACCCCAAAAAGGAGGAAAAGAACTGGATACTGCACTTAAATAGTAAGCAAGAAATTTAAAGAGACGACCTTTGTTGGAAAGATGTATATAGCACATGAGAGTAGATTCTGAGAGAGTGATTCAAGAACTGGAACATTGTAGCACAGAGATTTTCCACTAGAAGTTGATGTTGCCACCACAATATTCTTCCCAGAAAGTGAAGCTTGCATAGCTTCAGCCTGTAAATTATTATTACAGAAGGTCAAAAACCACTAGAAAATATGGACTCCAAGAATAAAAAAAAAGAAGAAAATAACAGAAAACTAGTGGCACCTGGTGGCTGTATAACCTGGATATTCCAACCCTATTTAATGCACACTTTAATGTTTCCGACAGATCATTGGGAAGTTCCACATACACTGCCTCTTTTGCATCTATTTCTTGCACATGCACAATCTGCAGAGAACAAGACATCAAGAACATACTATTCAGGTTGCTCTTCTATCACATTTTCTGAACTTGAAGCATAGGCATGTAGGAAGAAACCTGTCCATGCTTTCCGATGCCTTGTCTAAGATGTTCAATCATTTCAGCAGCTTCCATGGGGTTCAAACTCTGTTGATTGATAATTCAATGATCAGATCACAGCAATCTTATCAATAAAGTTATCAGATGCTGACATGTAAGCAACAAAAAATTCAAAGTATCTCTATTAAAAGATTGATATTATTTTAAAGGATGTTACTTAAGATTTTATTTAATTTATGATGATTTGCAGTTAAATGAACAAGAGGATGATATCAAGAAGAGGAACAAAAGAGAAACATACATGACATACTGATGCCAATGATCTCGTCTTCACTGGCCTCACTTCACTACCTTCTGAAACACCAAAACCATCCTTCATCAATATAAGATCTTCTAGGGACAACATGAAAGGGAAGCTAGTTTTTGACAGGTTCTTTTCCTGAAATAACAGAAGGTCCACATCAAATCATGAACTAGAAAAGCCTCAATCTACTAACAAAAACTGCTAAGCCAATAATTCCGCCAAGCATCTTGGATCTGCCAGAGAAATATTCAAGCAAGGTATTCAAGGGAAAAAGTTCAGACATCTAGTCTCATCAGGAATTTAACAAGGAAGCAACAAGTTTGCCACTGAATAAACATCGGACTGGCAAACCAACTGTTCCCATATTTTGGACCTAGGTAAATAAGCCAAATATTCATGCTACTATTACCATAATCAATAAGCCTTCCTCAACCTCAAAATCTATACAACTTGCATGAACTTATGTTGTAAATTAAGCATATTGCAGATGTGCATGGAGAAAATACAGAGGCAGTAATCAGCATTGTAAATTTAACTAATACATCAGTGATAGAAAAGAAAATTTAACAATATATCTTCTTTTTCGCCTCCACATTCATTTTTCTCTTTTGAATTGACTTTACCAACAAAAGTTGTAGTAAGAACTTATAATGCCATGACTGCCAAAAGATTTTTCTCTTTTAAGCATCACAAAAATCCTTGTCTGTCTAACAGAGCTCTAGATCCTAGAGTAAGTGAACCAAGCTTGTATCTGGACTAAGCATACCATGCAACACTTAATAGCCCTCCATAATTCAGTTTTGAAAGCAACCTCCCGTTTCTCCGTAGCATTAATAACTGCTGAGGTTGGTGTTTTCTTTCTAGCTGTGAAAATAATCAATGAGGAGAAGTTAACCACTTATAGACTAACATGTGAACCTAGAAAATGAGACAAAAGGGAAAACAACAAAAATATAGGTAAATCATACCAGTTCGGAGCATTTTTGTCAGTTCACTTTGATCTAATAAATCTGTCGAAGGATTACCAATAACAATTGCAGAGCCCAACTTGGTTACCATATTTTCTTGTAAACCCAGAATTACTACTACCTGGCAAGTGGAGATACATCATATTTTTCAAACAAGAGTATGCAAAGTGATCTGTACATGTATTATACAAAGAAGAGGACAAATTGCATTTCAGAACATCGGTAAAAACAGAATAAAAAAGAATTTCTGACATATTATTCCATTCTGACATACAGAATGAAAGTAGAATATAGAATTAGAAATGATAAGATAAAATGATGTTCAAGAACAATTCAGATGCACAGAAGCAAATGATTCAGCACAGATAAAGTTAATAAATGAAATTGGTATTCATTCCATGATTTCTAGGATCGCTCAAGAAGGTTGGCTAGGCCTAAGCAAGAGTCAAAGGTAACACAATAAAAATCCTTATTTGATATATGATGGAATTTTGAGAATATCTGAAAGTCCTAGACCAATTTTCAGTTAAAAAAGAGACCAATCTCTTTTAGCCAACAACTTATAGTCTGTTTTCATGTCCTTCGAAGATATATGATTCTCGAGTGATGATTTAGATGACCTTTTTTACGCAAACCAATTTATCTTTAAGAATCAATTTTGATCAAAAGTTTGATTCTTCTAAGCCATGGATATGATTGCTACTTCTATTACATCCTGTTCTTGCTTTTCCTTCTGTTTCATTTTTTTCTTCTGATTTAAAGTCTGACTTCTTTTTCCCCGTGATTTCAGATTCACTGGTTCGCATGACCTGATCTAGGTCCCCTGTACTTTAGGATACCCATTGGTCGATAGTTGACCAAAAAGACATATGAAACAAAATCTTTACAATATGCTAAACTCCAGCTTAGCGATAATAACTGCAATTTTAAATTCTGCCTTCCAGGTAACCAAACCAAAAACCAAATCACGGGACCCAGTTATATTTCACCAGCATGATTGCCCTGATTATAAAAAGATTTACCTTGGGACAAAGTAGTGAGAGGTTCTCCACATCTGAAATGCATATATCATCGAGTCCAAAGCTACGACGATTCTTCAGTGCCTCCTCTATACAATCCCAAGTCATGCATTTACCTTGAATGTGAAAAAAGGCATAAAAGATGTTCAGAAAAGTGAAGTTCTTCAATACTCTCTTCAACCACGATGGACACACACACTGCCCTGTTTCCTTGGATGTTGTAAAGAGTTCTTCAAACAACAAGCAGCTACCCATAGTAGGACTTGATAAGCAGCTCGCGGATTCCACAAATTGGCTTATCCTATCACTGGTCTGTTGCTCGAACACATTCTTAAAATCGGAGCGTAATATATCCCGAAGCACGTGATCATTTTCTGGTTCTCTCTTGCGTTTTGTGTTTAAGGAAAGCTTGCTCGAACCTTCAACTTTCAAGGCCTCCTCCTTCCCACCACCCAACTTGTTTGACAGACTGAAATTACTTGGAGCTCCATCAAGTCCGGCGACATCAGATAGAGATGAAAGATCATTCATTATATCAAGCCAAGCCGACTCAGCAGCAGAAGACACCATGCTCTCACGTGAAGATTTTGAAGGGCCAGTTTGAGCCCCGGGGGGATCGGGTTCTACTGAAAATCGCTGGGTTTTCTTCGTAAATGGAACAAGAACCATGAATTCACCATGCTCAATCTGATGGTTCTCAATACGGCTTTCCAATCTCAGTTTTTCACCCTTCATCACCAAATCGACAGCAATCATGAATCCAAACGCAAAATATTAATAAATTAAGTCCATCTTATATTAAAATAACAGCATTTTTCTCCGAGTCTAAGTCTTGAGAGAGAGAGAGAGAGAGAGATTTTTGGTGTAGTCAAGAAACAAGTTGCTTTATAACCTTTAAAAGAAATCAAATTTTGATCAAGAGAGGATAACTTGGAGATGACAGCTGATGGAAAATACTGAGATTCGGCACTGGACTCCTACCTTGAAGAAGAGATGAAAGTTTGGGGAATTCTTCGCCGGGAGGAACGATTCCTTCAACAGAGCCTTCAATTCACCGATCGAACTGTGCCCGGCGATCGAGACGATCATAGATTCCCCGTTAAGGCTTCGGATTTCGATCTCCTTCTCCATCTCAGCCGTCCTAAACTCCTCGCTCGGCCGAAGGAATTTTTCGGGGGTCTCTCTTGTTGCCGACAGAGAGAGAGGGAGGGGGGCGGTTCGTCGGAGTGTTGGGGCTTTTAAAACCCTAGAATGTTTTGGCGGGGAAGGACACGTGGCGGCATCCGAAGGAGGGACAGTTTCTCGAACTGGGATGGTGGCCTGATGTTGATCTGTTTTGCGATCCGCTCCCCAAACGACGTACCCGAATTGTTAGAAACCAGGATGAGGTCCGGTCCGGGGCTTGTGAAACCAGCTATGGTGAGGAAATTCCCACTTTGCCCTCCGTTGAACCGGATTTAATGCCGGCCCTCCACTCCACTTGGACTTGACCGCCTCTACTCTCTCTATGAACACTTTCGATACACTTTAAGGGCTCGTTTGGTTCGCGGGAAGCATTTTCCTTCCTAGGAATATGATTTCTGGGAAACAAATTCCTAGGAAGAGGATGCCTAGGAAAGTACTTTTGGCATGTTTGGTTGACCATGGGAAAGTGACAAATTTTCAAGGTGCTTATGTTTGGTTGGCTATCCACTTTTCTAGGAAAGTTATATATAATTCCTATTATGCCCTTAATAAAAATTAGGTTTTTAATACCTCTTTAATGCTTCTTTAATGCTGAAGGGACTTTTTGGAAAAAAGTAAAAATAGAGTGATTCCCGCCTCATGGGAAAGTAACTTTCCCATGTTTCTCATGGGAAAGACTTTTCCATGAAATGTGGGAATCACATTCCTATGGGAATACAACTTTTCCTTCTCTCTCCTTTGAAAACTCCAACCAAACAAGAGGCATCTCATTACTTTTCCGTTGACCACACTTTCCCCCCTTCTTTTTCCGCGAACTAAACGAGCCCTAACCGTCAACCGTTTTGGGCACACTGGGTCAGCGCTGTTTGACGTCAAGTTGGCTGGACCACGTTTTCCTCCGTGGGAGCTCCAGTACAGCTTATGCGAAAGTTCAGTGCACGAGCCGTTGTCAAATCTAAATCGACCATTAGATGCAGTTCTTAGTGGGGATCGATCTGATGCGATCAAAAACCTTTTTTTTTTCTTCTAAGGATCAAAAATCTTCGAGGCATGTATTCGCTGCGGGTAGCGTATGCCTCAAGAGAAATTACACTACGGGATAAAAATTGGTATGAAGGTGGTCACCTACTTCATGGTATCGGTCAAATTTGGGCTCCTTTTAAATTGTTTACGTGTATTGAAGGATAAATAAATCTTTTTAATTGGATTGCTTCTTTTATGGCTCAACAATTTGAAGTGGTTTTCTTGCCGAGCGCGACAGTTGTCCCTCTTTCTCTGTTTGACGTCAAGTTGGTTGGACCACGTTTTCCTCCGTGGGAGCTCCAGTACAGCTTATGCGAAAGTTCAGTGCACGAGCCGTTGTCAAATCTAAATCGACCATTAGATGCAGGTTCTTAGTGGAGATCGATCTAATGCGATCAAAAACCTTTTTTTTTCTGAAGGATCAAAAATCTTCGAGGCATGTATATGCTGCGGGTAGCGTATGCCTTAAGAGAAATTACACTACGGGATAAAAATTGATATAAAGATGGTCACCTACTTCGTGGTATCTACGGTCTGGTCAAATTTGGGCTTCTTTTAAATTGTTTACGTGTATCGAAGGATAAATAAATCTTTTTGATTGGATGGTCTACGGCCCAACAATTTGAAGTGGTCTTCTTGCCGAGTGCAACAGTTGTCCCTCTTTCTCTGCGTTAATTTATTTTATTTTATTTTTAAATTCAGCTGGTTGTACTCAGCTATATGCGCAGCTGTTGTAAATTAAAAAAAAAAAAAAATCTAAGCCAAATCTGCGGAGGAAAAGGACGGTTTTGTGGGTCAGCACTCAGCAGCTGAGGGAGGTTGGTGGGAAGCAGCCGTGACGCTTGCTTTAAACTTATTCCGCACCAAACAAAAAAATGTCGGGCCAGCGGTCACATCATGAACGGGGCAACGGAATTATCTGGAATCGCTCCTCTGAGGCTCTGATGTCGTTGCCTTCCATCCAATCTTACCTTCCATGATGTAAGATACTTACATTTTTTATAAATAAAATGTCATATAAAAATCTCTAGAAGATATCTGCCATGAAGAACAATAAATTAATCGGAAAGTTAACGGCCAGTTAGAACGCGAAGCTTCGGTGCAGTGAAAGAAAGTTAACGGCTAGCCGGCCGGCAGGAAAATTGCCTATGCTCCAGCCGACCGATGGCACCCACGACGGGCGAGGCAGTGTGAAATTCCTCGAATAACGCTATGTGAGGATCCTCGGCTCATCCGGCGATCAGCTCGGGTGCCGTGGAGGAAGCAAGGGTCGGGCCACCTGGGATCTGGAGCCGGGGGGCAAGTGGTCGGGCCTCTGGCAGCTTGCGATCCGGCTGGTGCGCCTTCGTGAGCAGGAGATATCCCGGTGGTTGGCCCTTGCCGGCAAGGTAACTCCGATCCGCTATGTTTTGGCTAACCCCCTTTCTTTCAGGCACTTTGGATCGAAAGGGGAAGCAGACGATGGGGAAGACGACGGATGGAGCGGCGAGAGGACCTGGTAAGGCACACGGTCACGAACGCGGGGAGAGAGCTCTGGCGCTTGGTCGCGGCCGGGGCCGTGGGTTACTCAGTGGCCCACGGCCGCGGAGGTGGAACGGCTGAGCCGTCGCTTCCCGGACGTCCTCCGATTTCTGGAGGAACCGATAGCAGCGGCCTGACAAGAATGGGAAGGGCGGGCGCTGGTGGCTCGCAGTTTCGGCCGCCGTCTCTCGGCGGAGTGGGTGGCCAAAGATGTGGCTACCCGGGCCAAACTGAAGGATGTGGTGGCCGTCCCGCTCGCGGAGCCCACCTTGCCCTGAGGTTCTGATTGATGGAGGACCGGGACCGAGCCCTGAGCGAGGGCCCGTGGGTGGTGGCGGGGTAGCTTCTCACCATGAGCCCATAGGTCCTGGATTTCGAGCCCGACGACGGCATTGTGAAGACGGCCCAGGTATGGCTTCGTCTGCCCTGCCTGCCGCCAGAGTACTGGTCGACCTCGACCATTCTCCACATTGCGGCTCGGGCGGGCCGGCCGATAGTGGTGGACGGGATCACCGAGCAACAGGGGTCGATGGATTTTGCTCGAATAAAGGTGGCGGTCGATGTCACTGAACCCCTGTTACCGGGGGTTCTGATCCAAGGGAAGACGAAGGTGCGACGACAGCCCTTTGTTTTCGAAAACATGACGGCGCTCTGCCCCCGCTGCGGGCGAATGGGCCATGGGGAGGCGACTTATCGTCTTCCGGCGACTGACCAAGCTACGGAGGGCTCGTCTTCAGGGGCGGTGGACTCGAGGGGCGAGTCAGATGAGCCGCCTCCGGCTGTTGGGGAGGAGAACCAAGGGCCAGTCTACGGCCCTTGGATGGTGGCGACGCAGAGGAGAATCCTGCGGGAGAACCATCAGCCGTGGCCGGGGGAGACGACCGGCACTGATCGAGGGCCTGGGTCGTTCTCGTCCCGGCTGCCATCCCCGGCGGCCCGCCCGACCTCGCCGGCGGACACCGATGGTTGCGCGTCTCCGGTCGCTGCTGGCCGGTGGAGGGGAAGGGTTGCTTCCGGAACCTTCCATCGGCTACTGTCGAGTTGCCCTGGTCGGCGAGCCAGGAGACAGCTCAACCGAGTTGGGGGACCCAGGGCCAAGCCGGCAGGGTGACTCACCCCCTCTGCTGGCCGACCTGGGGCCGAGTGGGGTGGGCGTGGCCCGAGGCCCAACCCAAAAAAAGCCTAGGCCCCCAGCAGCCTTGGCCCACAAGGGGGCTCAGGCCCGGTGATCCAATTGGCCCAGCATGCCAATCGACTGCCGTCCCAGCGCGCTCGAGCCCAGAGGGTCGGGCGTCGGGGCCGTGGGCCGACTGGAGCAGTCCAGGGCGCGCCCCGCGCTGACGGCGCGCCCCGAGTGGTGCGCCCCGCATCGGGGACGCGCACGATGTTGAGCCCTCAGCCCGCATCGGGGGCGCGCGTGAGGATGGGGTCGCGCCCCGATCGCGGGGCGCGAGGCCCTTGGTTGTGCAGGGCCAGCGGGCCCATCTCGCGACAGGGCCGCAGGCCCTGTTGGTGCTGGGCCATGGGGATGGCCCGCAAGCCCACTCTATCGGGGGCCCACAAGGCCAGGGTATGGGCAACCCGCGCGCCCAGGCTGCGGTGGGCCCACTGGCCCAATCAGCCTTGGGGCTAGGGGCTCTGACTGAGCCGGACCTTTTGGCCCAGGAAGAGCGGACCCTGGTCAGGGGCCCTGAGGCACTCGCAGGGCCTTTCCAGTATAGCCCACCCGGTCAGGAGCTGGACTCGTGGCTGAGGATCCCCCCGGCTGCTAGCCAAGACCTCCCCATGTTGGGTGCTGGCCTAGATGGGGTCGTTCATTTTGGCCCTCCACCCCCAACCTCGGGCGTGCTGGAGGACACCACCCCATGCAGGTGCGTGGCAGGGGACCACCCCACCCCACACTTGGAGGGGAGCATGGCCGAGGCACTGTTACCAGGAGGGGGTACGGACCATTCTATTGCCATGCAGCGTGTCAGGGTGGTAGTTATGGGGGTCGTATCCACAACTGGCGATGTGGAGGAGGAGCGAGGCACCCTGGGCGTCGAGCTTGAGGATGTTCCTGTGACTCTAGAAGAGGATGAGTCTGAGGCCGACTATGCGGACTGTGATCCATGATGATTCTCGCTTAAAATTGTAGGGGGGCGGCCAAGATGTCCTTCATGTCTTCTTTCAAATGGTTAGTGCAGGTCCATTGTCCAGAGATCTGTTTCCTCTGTGAGACCCGATTATCTAGCGAGGGGCTCAGACGTTTGAGGTGGCGCCTAGAGAGGGACTAGGAGACCTATGCAGTCGACTCCCGAGGGCTGTCGGGAGGCATTTTGGTCCTGTGGAGGCGTGGAGTGGCGATAGTTGATGTCTTCTACAACTGCCCCCAACAGGTAGTCATGGTCGTGTCGAGACCTGATGTTGCCCCATGGGTGCTGTGTGGCATGTACGCGAGTACGGATCATAGGGTTAGGAGAGTTCTTTGGCAAGAGATCACCAACCTGACCGCCCAGAATATCCCGACGGTAGTGATTGGTGACTTCAATCGTATCCAGAGTGAGAATGAGAAGCGAGGGGGTGCTGCCTTCACAAATAGAGTGGACAGGAGGGAGTTCCGTGATTTTGTGTCACGGAACGGCTTGGTAGACTTAGGTTTTTTCGGACCACAGTTTACCTAGTGCAATAATCAGCTAGGCAGTGCTAGGGTTTGGGAGAGATTAAATAGGGCCTTTGTGTCTCCAGATTGGATCCTTCGATTCCCTACTTGCCGGGTCAGTCACCTACCTCGGATTGCCTCGGACCACCTGCTACTTTCTACCTTATTGGGTCCCACCCATCACAGCTTCTTTCGTTTTGAGAAGGTTTGGCTGTCTTACCCCCAGTCTTGGGATATTGTCCACGACGCGTGGCGGATCCCGGTGCATGGGGATGCCATGCAATGGGTCTCGCGCAAACTTGAGTTGACCAAGAGGCATTTTCGCCGTTGGAACCGCGAGGTTGTGGGCAACATTTTTCGGCGATTGGAGGGGGTAGAGACCTCGATCGCTAAGCTGTAAAAGAAGGAAGACCTAGGAGGCGTGCTTCCGGAGGACGATATGGCCGATCTTCGGGGCCTACTTGCGACTCACCATTCGTTGCCACGGCAACATGAGGTTTTCTGGAGACAAAAATCTCATGTGCACTGGGAAAGCAAGGGTGATCGTAATACTAGCTTCTTTCATCGGACGACGATTATCCGGAGATGGCGGAGCATGATCCACTCTCAGCGTGATGGGTCTGGCCATCGGGTGGACAGGTCTTGCTTGATTTTTTCCGCACTAGATGGACAGAGAATGAGGAGGCCAGTGATGGTCACCACCCTCTAGGGGTGGACTTGGGTATTGGTGATGTTGAGAGTGCATCCTTGATCCGGTCGGTGTCGACACAGGAGGTGCAGGAGGCAGTCTGGGCCTTGGCAGTTGACAAGGCCCCAGGACCTTATGGTTTCCCCTCTTTTTTCTTCCAGCAGTATTGGGGTATTATCCGACCAGCGGTGGTGGAGGCCATTCAGTGCTTCTTCACCCAAGCAGCGATGCCTGAGGATTGAAAGGCCACCTTCATCACGCTTATACCTAAGCGTTAGGATGCGGCTGAGCCTTGTCACTTTAGGCCCATTAGCTTGTGCACAACCTTATACAAGGTTGTGGCAAGAATTATGGTGGGCAGGATGAAGCCCCTTTTGCCTGGCATCATCAGCCAGGAGCAGGGGGCCTTTGTAGCTGGTAGAATTATTTCTTACAATGTTATGTTAGCCCAGAAAATTATGTGGGATCTTCGGCGAGCATCGAAGCGGCACAGCCTGATGGCAGTCAAGCTGGACATGGAGCGGGCTTATGATAGGGTCAGGTGGAGTTTTCTTCAGCGGGCACTGGAGGCGCACGGCTTCCACAGGCAGTGGATTGGATAGGTTATGGGGTGTGTCCGGGGGCCAAAGTATTCTATCTTGGTCAACGGCACTCCATCAGCTTTCTTCAAGTCCACCATGGGGTTACGATAATGATGTCCCTTATCCCCTTGTTTGTTTATTATATGTGCTGATATTTTATTCCGTGCTTTGCAGGGAGTGTGTGCCAGCCGGAAGATGGAGGCCTATGTTCCAGCACCAGAGGCTCAACCTATCTCCCACTTACTTTTTGCTGATGATTGTCTTCTCTTGGCTAGGGCATGGATTCTAGAGGCACGGGTCCTTTGCAGGGTGGTGGCAGACTACTGCGCGGCATCCGGTCAGAGAGTGAACTTCCTCAAGTCTGCCATCTCCTTCAGCCGCAGCACAGAGAGCAGAGTCAGACAGGAGATCAGAGGGATATTGCAGATACCGGATCAGGAGGGGACGCTGACCTACCTAGGCGTCCCTATCACTGGCCGGAGGCTACGAGTGGTCGAGTGCTCGGGCTTGGTGCAGAGGGTCCAAAGCAGGCTGGAGGGATGGAGGGCGTCCTCCCTATCCATAATGGAGAGAGTGACTTTGGTCAGATCAGTGCTAGGATCCATACCGGTGTACCTTATGGCCAACACAATGGTACCGAAGACGTTCCTGTTGAGGATCGAGCGCCTTCTTCGAAGCTTCCTGTGAGGGTCATATAGTGGAGGCCATGGAGTGCACCTGGTGGCTTGGGAACAGATTTGCCTTCCTACTAGTGAGGGTGGTCTAGGGGTTCCCTCATAGAGAGGCGCGAGGCGTTCATTGCTCGGCATGCGGCTTGGTTTATGTTCCCAAGCCATACGGCCTCTAGAGTCAGGTGATGGCAGCCAGATATAGTCGAAGGGTCTCAGAGGTAGCACGGACTGGCCATCGAGTCTCCTTCATGTGGTGCGAGATCGAGATGTACCTACCGTCAGTAGCGGCACACACCAGGTAGTTGATCGGCGATGGCCGAAGTATTGACGTGACCAGTGATTCGTGGGTGGACACCCTTCTCCTGAGCTGTTGGCCGACCATGGTTGATACAGAGGTAGTGGAGGGGCTACGGGTGTGCGACCTCCTAGTACCAGGAGGGGCAAAGTGGGACGAGGCCAGACTACGGCTGTTGTTCGGGGTACACCTAGTTGCGAGGATTCGGTCCCTCCCGCTACCAGGAGGTGGGGGGCCGGATGTTAGAGTATGGGGCACCTCGAGCCAGGCCAGTGTTAGACTGGGAGACCTCTCCCGCATTTTTCAGTCGGAGCACGAGCCGGGTTCGGATTGCACTTGGATCTGGAGGTCTGACCTCCACCCGAGGGCAGCTCTCTTTTTGTGAAAGGTATTATGGGATCGCCTTCCAACGAGAGCAGTGTTGAGCAGGCATGGCTGGGGGATTCCCATGAAGTGCGGGATGTGCAGAGCTGAGGAGTTGGTGGACCACGTGCTTTTCTATTATACATAGGCGAGGTCGACATGGCAGTGGACAGGGATCCCGCAGGAGGCCCGGAGTGCGCGGCTACAGTTCCTTAGGGTGACACGGCAGTGGCTAGCTAGTTCGCGGACTCGTGTGGAGGGCATCAGAGCGACTTGCACAGCACATCAGATTTGGCTAGCAAGGAATGCTCGTACTCTCAGCGAGCGCAGGGTGTCACCGAGGTTTGTAGCAGAGCTTACTCGAGTATAGGCCATAGAGATCAAGCCCATCCCTTCTTTAGACAGACCTTTGACAGCTCGGGACACCTGGGGTTCCCCCTTGCTCCGGCAGCTCCTCAGATGGTGTTTTTCACCGGGGAGCCCCCACCCCTGAGCTTCCTCAAGGTCAACTTTGATGGGTCTGTGCTGGATGGCGGCATGCGAGGCGGTGTAGGTTTTGTCATACGGGACCCACACTCCAGGGTAGTGGCCGCAGGCGGCTGCCAGTTGTTCGATACATCGATTCCGAGAGCAGAGCTGCATGCAGCCTGGGCGGATCTTCGACATGCATGGGCGGTGATGCGGGCCAGCTCAATTATTTTGGAGGGCGACTCACCACTGTCATTGGGTGGATCCAAAGGGGGTCGAGGGGTGAGAGCACAGACCACCCCTTGATCCGCGATATAGTCAGGATGATGAGAGATGGGGGGCCATCCAGGCCAAACATGTATTTCGGAAAGCCAATGGAGCGGCTGATTGGCTGGCCGTCTATGCGGCCCACCACTCGGAGTACGCCCTTTGGTCGGGGGAGGGGGAGCTGCCACTGGCACTCCGTAAGTTATTGTATTTTGATTTTATTAGGTGTATTCGTACACGCACTGTATGAAGCACCCGCCTCAGCAAAAAAAAAAGAACAATAAATTTCAAATATAGATGAAGCGGTCGACTTCTTAAAATTTCTTGATAATATTTCATTTCACCATTCCAATAATATCTAAATTTCATGGTTTTTTTACACTAGCTACACTAGTGTATGCTCGTGTATTAAAACATTATATTTCATGAATTAGAAATGCTAAATAAAAGGAATATGAAAACAACTATTTTAGACAGGCATTCACTAGTAAAATCAAATTCAATTGATTGTATAAGTTAGCATTCGAACCCAAATCAAATGCAACTCCAACATTATTCTGCAATGAATAATTTGCAGGAGATCCAACAAAAAAAAGGTTTGAGTAAATGAGGCTTTTAATTAAAAAAGATAAGTTAAAAATTTTTATTGTGGTCGAATTTTTAAAAGATATATATTTTACAATAGAAGCAACGTAGAAGAATCTAATTAAATTGAAATTTATGAGGTAGCAATGCACGAATTGGCTATGATTTTTCGAGCGTTTCTTCTGGATGTTGGAAATCTAGTTTCCTCTTTCCTATCCGGCTAATAAATGAAGAGATTTCTACAATCAAGATTTTTAATGCTTTGAGCCATTTATAGTGGTACCAGAAATGGCGGTATAAATGGACTGGCAATGTTGGACAAGCAACAGTTGGGCTCCATTTTGAAGACTAGAAACTTCTTGGTTATTTAGTGAAATTTCTATGATTTATTTAAATAATTATTTTTTTCACTCTTTCAAATTCATAGGCGAATAGAGTCAGCTGGAATGAGATTTGGCCCATTTCAACCTATTAATTCGCTGCCATATGACCCACTGTTATTTATACTCTAGCAATTATTCTAAATAAAACAAATAAGTGCAGCATTAACGGCGTGAGACAAAAGCATCACAAAGACAAGTCGAGTAACAGACGGCAGTTACACTTTATGTTACACGGCATTCCGAAAAGATCTGCTGGACTTTCACAATAAAGCTCCCGCCTTCATTATATTTTTTATTTTCTTCTGATCTGACAGAATATATTCACGTTAGAGCTATATGAGTTACCGTTTTTACAAAAAAGAACAAAAAGAAGAAGAAGAAGAAAAGAGGAAGGAGGAGGTTGACAGTAAGAGCAGATAGAGATGCTACTGCCAAGACAAGCAACATGCCGGGGTTACAGGATTGCAGCAACTTCTTGTGCAATCTCACTCTAAACATCAGAAAAATAAAAAGATCACAAGCAACTGCAATTGGACTCGTGCATGGACATCACCATTAGTGGCCACCGCTTCCACATCCACACCAATGAGGGTCAGACCGGACCCCTCAGGCTTTTGCTCGGCGATGCGGTCCAACTTCCAATGAATGTAGATCAGATTTATAAGAGATGTACCCAGGTCATTGAATATAATTCAATGTACTTGGGTTTAGATTAGCTCACTTTGGGTCAGCTCTGACCAATCTAAAGGAGACAAACAAGATCCCTTTTGCCGGCACATGCCCTGGTAGGATCTTAGCCATTGCCGAACACTTTCATTAGACTTTAACCATCAACCGTTCTGGGCACACTGGGTCAGCGCTGTTTGACATCAAGTTGGCTGGACCACGTTTTCCTCCGTGGGAGCTTTAGTACAGCTTATGCGAAGGTTCAGTGCACGAGCCGTTTTCAAATCTAAGATGCAGTTCTTAATGGAGAGGCGATCGAAAACAGAAGCCTGTGGGATCGAAAACAGAAGCCTGTGGTATCAAAAACATTTTTTTTGTTTTAAGAATAAAAAAAAATCTAAACCAAATCTACAGGACTGTTCTGCAGGTCAGCAGCCGTCAGCCGTAACATTTTTTTTAATATTTTTGGTGGAAATGATAATTCATATAGCTCTTGAGGACAACCTGCAAGAAAAAGAAAAAAAAAAAATCAGCCGTGACGCTTGCTTCCAATTTGTTCTGGAAAAAAAAAAAAAAAAACGTCTGGCTAGCGGTCACATCATGAACATGGCGACAGAATTATTGTATCAGAAGTTATTGCTTATAAGAGCAGAAGATCAGCATTGGAGCTTCCTCCATCCTGCCATGGCCACTTATCCCCCTCGCTCTTGTGCCCCCATTCCGTTCAAGGTTATAGAAGAACAGGAGGACCACCCTTCTCCGTTCAAGGTTATAGAAGAACAGGAGGACCACCCTTCTCCACGGCGTATTGAAGATTACGATAACTTCATCTCAACTCTCCCACTGGAGAAAGGATGGGTTCCTTCCAGAAAATACCAAGGCTTCTGGTACCCGGAGGGCTTTCTCCTGGGCGCCATGGCCATCCAGCAGCGCTTCAAGGCACGTCCCGACGACCTCTTCCTTATATCCTTCCCCAAATCCGGCACCACCTGGCTGAAAGCCCTCGCCTTCGCCACCATGACCCGAAAACAGTACCCTCTGGCTCGCCACCCTCTCCTAAGCCTGAACCCTCACGACTGCGTTGCTTACATGGATGAACTCTTCGCCATCGGCCAAGCCTCCAAAGTTGAAGCCTTGCCTTCACCGAGGATCCTCGCCACCCACATGCCTTACTCCTGGCTCCCGGACTCGGTCGCGGGCTCCGGCTGCAGGATTATCTATATTGCCCGGGACCCCAAGGATGCCTTGGTCTCCTATTGGCACTTCATCGTGGAGAGGTCGAGATCTCCGCAGATGAAGAAAATTCCATTTATGGAAGCCTTTGAGACTTTCTGCGAGGGGAAGGTTCCGTTTGGGCCCATATGGGACCATTCGTTGGAGTATTGGAGGGAGAGCTTAAAGAGGACCGAGAAGGTGTTGTTCCTCAGGTATGAGGGGTTGTTGGAGGATCCGGTGGCGAACGTGAAGAGGTTGGCGGAGTTCGTGGGGTGTCCGTTCTCCGAAGAGGAGCAGGAGGGAGGGATGGTGGAGGAGATTGTAAGGTTGTGCAGCATTGAGAACATGAAGAGCTTGGAGGTGAATAAGGACGGGAAACACGGGCCGATTTATCCAGTTGCCAAATCCTCGTTCTTCAGGAAAGGAACCAAGGGCGATTGGAGGAATCATATGAGTCTGGAGATGGCTCGGAGGTTGGACGTCATCATCGAGGAAAAGCTTCAGGGATCTGGTTTGACCGGTTGGAGCTCCCAAGCTTAGGGGGATTAGAAGCTGCAGCGGGCGATTCCACAGCTCGTGGGATGTGATTTTTCTTCCAAATGCGTCCTTGTAAACTTCGTTAATCTTTTCTTAGAAAAGATTAAAAGCAAAGTATGCCTTCATCATATTTTATGATCTCAATGAAATTCCATGGAACTTACCAATCTTTTTTCTTTTTTTATAAATTTACCGATCTTCTTCTGCAACCTCCTCTTCTTCTTTTTCTATTGAAAAAAAAAAATCCTAACTTCATGCCCCAACCTAAATGAGCAGAGGCGGTGCAGGGAAGGAAAAAAAAACATAAAAAACATTTTATATATCTGCTTTTGCATGTTCGTCTAATTTTGGGATTATAATTGGAAGGAAGGTGAAGATAAAAAAGAACTTTCACTTAATCTTTCCTTGAATGGAATTCTTCAAAAGGTTGTAAAGGATTTGCGCAAAAATAAGTTAAAGTTATTTCGCAATACTAGATGGTTTGCACTCCTCTCTTGAGAAATTTATTAGCTAGGGGTTTATAACTTCCATTGCAAAGGAATGGCATTCTTGTCGTGTGCCGATACCTCATGTATTATATTAAGGCACTGTTCTAGAGCCCATACAGTCATGTCACATGGCTAGGCCCCCACCACCCGCATTTCTCCTATATTCTATACCATTCGCAATAGAACCGAAAAAATAAAAAAAATGGTATAGCTGAAAACATAACATTACTTCTAAATACCTGAGATGTTTTGGATGTTTCAAAATATCTTGAATATTTTTGTTCTTGTCCATCTAGAAGACTAGAACTCGCAATTATATGCCTATATCTATTGGAATTATTGCCATTGCACATATGAATGGTCGCTATTTTTATTGGATGTTCGCTATCGTGGTTCAGTTAACTAGGCTATCATAAAAACTCTTCTCTCAATAAGTGATTTCCCTTTATTCGGAAATATGATTCTCTCTATACTTTTTTCTCTCGAAATGCCCTTTCTATTTCTCTCCCTCTTCTTTTTCTGAAAAATATAGCCATATATTTATTCTTGAAGCAAAGATTTACCGAAAGCAATTCAATCTAACTTTTGTACTCGAGAGCATGTCCTTGCAAATGTGCCGCTATAGTTGAATCCTGGAGGGTAAACGTGTTGAAATCCTTTGCATCGAGTCGCTGATCCAGAGAATGCAAAATCTACCTTTAAGGACAATGCGATTTGCATGCCTTTATAACTAAGTTTTTCTTTCTTTCTGCATGCCTATCTACCTTTAAGGACAATGCGATTTGCATGCCTTTATAACTAAGTTTTTCTTTCTTTCTGCATGCCTATCTACCTCCTTTTTTTTTTTTTTTTTTTTTGCTAAAAACGGGTTTTCATACAGTACGTGTACGAATACACCCAATAAAGTCAAAAAAGACTAACTCACGGAGAGCCAGTGGCAGCTCCCCCTCCCCCACCCAAAAAGTGTACCCTGAATGATGAGCCGCGAAGGCAGCCACCCAGTCGGCTGCCCCATTAGCTTCTCTGAATACATATTTGGCCTGGATGACCACCCCAAGCCCACACATCGTCCCTATATCCCGAACCAAGGGATGGTCTGAGCCCCCACCCCTCAGCTCCTCCTGGATCCAACTGATAACTGTGGCTGAGTCGCCCTCCAAGACAATCGCGCCAGCCTGCAGTACCTGCCTCGCATAACAAAGACCCACCCAGGCGGCTCGTAGCTCTGCCCCGGGAACCGACATACCGAAAAACTGACAGCCTCCTGCTGCCACCACTCTGGAGTGCGGATCCCGTATCACAAAATCCGCACCTCCTCGCGCGCCTCCATCCATGATCGATCCATCGAAGTTGACCTTGAGGAAGCTCGGGGGTGGGGGTTCCCAGGTGAAAAACACCTGCTGAGGAGCTGCCGGAGCAGAGAGGGAACCCCAGGTGTCCCGAGCTATCAGAGGTCTATCTGAAGAAAGTCTGATCTCCAATGCCTGGACTCGCGCGAACTCCGCAACGAACCTCGATGACACCCTGCGCTCACCGAAGGTGCGGGCGTTCCTCGCCAGCCAGATCTGATGTGCTGTGCAGGTCGCTCGAATAGCCTCCTGACATGTCCGAGGCCGGGCCAGCCACTGCTGCATCATCTGTACAAACTGAGGCCTCCCACACCAAATCTCCTGTGGGAACCCTGCCCACAGCCATGCCGACCTCGCCCACATACACTGGAAGAGCACGTGGTCGGTCGACTCCTCAACACTACATGTCCCGCACTCCGCAGGGATCTCCCAACCTCGCCTGCTCAGCACTGCTCTCGTCGGAAGGCGGTCTCATGCCACCTTCCATAAGAAGAGTGCCGCCCTCGGGTGAAGCCCAGACCTCTAGATCCAAGCATAGTCCTGCCCCGGCTCATGCTCCTGCAGGATAACATCGGCGAGGTCTCCCAGACTGACACTGAACCGGCAAGAGGTGCCCCAAACCCTGACATCATGCCCCCCGCAACCTGGCACCGGAAGGGACCGGATCCTCTCAGCTAGATATCCTCCGAACAGCTGACATAGCCTAGCGTCATCCCATGCTGACTCTCCTGGGGCAAGAAGATCGGAGACCCGCAACCCCTCCACTGCCTCAGCATCGATCATGGTCGGCCAGCACCTCAGTGGAACAGTATCCACCCATGGGTCCGCAGTCACATCAATACTCCGCCCATCGCCAATCAGCCACCTGGTATTTGCTGACACCGTCGGCAAATACCTCCCAATCTCACACCACATGAAGGAGACTCGTCGCGCTCTCCGTGCCGCCTCTGAGCCCCCACGGCCATATCTGGCCGCCATCACCTGACTCCACAGCCCGTGTGGCTGTAACAAGAACCGAGCTGCATGCCGAGCAATGAAAAGCTCGCGCCGCTCCAGTAGGGACTGCACCCCGAGGCCACCCTCACTGGTAGGCCGGCAGACATGCTCCCAGGCCACCAAGTGCACCCCGTGGCCTCCGCCGTATGACCCCCACAGGAAACATCGCAGCAGTCGCGCGACCCTCAGCAAGGTCGTCTTCGGAACCACGGTGTTGGCCATGAGGTATACTGGCATGGACCCCAACACTAATCTGATCAAGGTCAGTCTCCCCATCATAGACAGGGAGGCCGCTCTCCATCCCTCCAACCTGCTCTCCACCCGCTGCACTAGGTAGGAGCACTTTGCCACCCGCAGTCTGCGGCCTGTGATAGGAACTCCCAGATAGGTCAATGTCTCCTCCTGCTGAGGTATCTGTAGAATCCCTCGGATCTCCTGTCTGACCCTGCTCTCCGTGCTCGGGCTGAAGTGGACTGCTGACTTGTAGAAATTAATTCTCTGACCTGACGCCGCGCAATAGTCCGCCACTACCCTCCGAAGGACCCGTGCATCAGAAACCCGCGCCCTGGCCAAAAGAAGGCAATCATCAGCGAAAAGTAAGTGGAAAAGAGGACTAGCCTCCGGGGCGGGGACATAGGCCTCGAGCTCTCTACGGGCACACACCCTCTGCAAATCACGAGACAAAATGTCAGCACAAAGAATAAACAAATAAGGCGATAGAGGGCATCCCTGGCGCAGCCCCATGGTGGACTCGAAGAAAGGGGAAGGTGTGCCGTTGACCAAGATAGAAAACCTTGGCCCCCCGACACACCCCATGATCCAACCGATCCACTGTCTGTGGAAGCCGTACGCCTCGAGTACCTGCTGAAGAAATCTCCATCCGATCCTGTCGTAAGCTCTCTCCATATCCAGCTTAATAGCCATCAAGCTACGTCGCTTCGATGCTCGCTGCAGATCCCACATCATCTCCTGGGCCAACAGAACATTATGGGAGATGTTTCTGCCAGCTATAAAAGCCCCATGTTCCTGACTGATAATGCCAGGCAGTAAGGGCTTCATCCTACGGACCATTATTCTGGCCACAACCTTATACAAGGTTGTGCACAAACTAATGGGTCTGAAATGGCCGGGCTCCGCCGCCTCCTGACGCTTCGGAATGAGCGTGATGAAGGTAGCCTTCCAGTCATCCGGCATCATCTCCTGAGAGAAGAAGCACTGAATAGCCTCTACCACTGCTGTCCGAATGATACCCCAATACTGTCGGAAAAAGAACGGGGGGAACCCGTCCGGACCCGGAGCCTTGTCTGGAGCCAAAGCCCAGACTGCCTCCTGAACCTCCTGAGCGGACACTGGTCGGACCAGGGCTGCGTTCTCAGTATCCTCGATTCTCGCATCCATCCTCATGGGATGGTCTCTGTCGCCGGACTCCTCATCCGCCGTCCATCTATCACGGAAGAAGTCCAATAAAACCTGGCGAATGGCAGGCTCACCTTCCACCCGATGTCCAGACCCGTCTCGCAGCGAGTGGATAGTGCTCCGCTGCCTCCGGATAATCGTAGACCGGTGGAAGAAACTAGTATTGCGGTCACCCTCATGTACCCACTGAACTCGAGATTTCTGTCGCCAGAAGATCTCGTGCTGCCGTAGTAGTGAGTGGTGGGTCGCTAGAAGCCCCCGGAGATCACCCATGTCATCCACCGAGAGCTCACCTTCTAGATCTTCTTTCCGCTGCAATTCAGAGATCGCAGTCTCTACCCCCTCTACTCTCCGGAAGATATCACCCACAGTCTCACGGTTCCACCGCCGAAGACGCCTCTTGGCCAATTCTAGTTTGCGCGACACCCGGTGCATAGCGTCTCCACGCACCGGGATGCGCCATGCCTCACGGACAATATCCCAGGACTGGGGGTATGATAGCCAAATCTTCTCAAAGCGAAAGGGGCTATGATGACTAGGTCCCGATGATGTGGAAATCAGCAGGGGCAATGGTCTGAGGCGATCCGAGGTAGGTGACTAACTCTGCAGGTAGGAAAACGGAGGATCCAGTCCGAGGACGCAAAGGCCCTATCTAGATGCTCCCAAACCCTAGCACTGCCGAGCTGATTATTGCACCAAGTAAACTGAGGTCCAGAGAACCCTAAGTCCACTAGGCCAGTACGCGACACAAAATCGCGAAACTCCCTCCTGTCCGCTCTATCCATAAAGGCTGCCCCGCCCCTCTTGTCGCTCGAACTCAATATGCAATTAAAGTCGCCAACTACAACTGTCGGGACACCCTGAGCTGTAAGGCTGGTAATCTCCTGCCAGAGGACTCTCCTGACCCTATAATCCGTGCTCGCATACACCCCACACAAAACCCATGGGGCAACATCCGGTGCCGAAACAACCATAACTACCTGTTGGGGGCAGTTGTGGAAGACATCAAAGGTCGCCACCCCTCGCCTCCACAGTAGCAGGATACCTCCCGACAGCCCTCGAGAATCGACTGCGTATGACTCCCAGTCCCTCCCTAAGCGCCGTCTCAAGCGTACAAGCCCCTCACCAGATAGCCGGGTCTCGCTGATGAAGCAGATCTCCGGACAATGAACTTGCACTAACCGTTTGAAGGATGACATGAAGGACGGCTTGGCCGCCCCACTACAATTCCAGGCTAGGATCCTCATGGATCACAGTCCACGTAGTCGGCCTCTGACCCATCCTCCGCCTGGGCCGCGGGGCCAGCCTCAAGCGTGCTACCTGGGCCCTCCCGCTGCTCAGCAGATACGACCTGCATGACTGCCGACCTAATACGCTGCACAGCAATCGTGTGGTCCGTGCCCCCTCCCGTTACCATCGGTTCGGCCTGACACCCCTGCGAAAGCGGCACGATGTGGTCCCTGGCCCCGCTCCCACTGGATGCATCCTCCCGCTGCTCATCTCTAACCGGAGGCCAAGGGCCAAACCGGAAGACTCCATCATGGTCAGTGCCCACCCGCACGTCCCCAGGCGGAACCCCACTCGTCACACCCAAGGTGAGAAGAGCATGATCGTCGTGTGCGGGGGGACCCATCTCCAAATCTGCTCCCTGATGAGGACGCCTAAACCGAAAAGGCCCAGCTGGTTCCTCGCTCTGGCCCTGCAGCGCAAGTCCAGTCTGACCCCCCAGGCCCGTATCTGAGTGGGCCTGTGGGCCTAATATGGCGTGGCCCAAAGAGCCAACCGCGGGCTGGGCCTGAGGGCCCAGCGCCCGCGATTCCCCAGCAGACCGCGCGGCCATCGGCCGCGCGCATCATCGCACGGGCCCAGCGTATCCTGGGCCCGTTCAACCCCAGCACCGCCCGGCGCGTCCCCAGAACCCGGCGTGCTGCTGGCGCAAAGCGCGCCAACAGCGCGGGTTGCGCCGACCGCGTGGGCCACGCCCGCGTCGCGGATCGCGCCCCGGCCCGCCCCCACCGGCCTGCGACCCCGGCGCCCGGCCTCGTGGGCCCGGCTGCGTTGGGGGGGCCCGGTTTGCATGCCTTTAAGGACAATGCGATTTGCATGCCTTTATAACTAAAGTTTTTCTTCCTTTCTGCATGCCTACTTTAGCATTGTTGGGCATGTTTGGTACCCGTCGACTTCTTTTGATAAAATAGTATTGTTTTTGCAAGCATTCCATCCTCCCGTTCTCTCGGGAAAAATAAAGTTAAAAATAAAAAATTATAAAATCATAAGAAACTATATGGAAAATGGTTAGTACCAAATTAATAAGGTTTGGAGGTAAAGGCTACCCACCGATGTGCAAGGCCGCTTGTGGGAATAATGGCTGCTCATATTCCTTGTCTTAGGAGTTAAAATCAGTCTAAAACTTCTTTTCTTTGCTATTGATATCTATTAGCATGATAAGATGTATATGGTGCCGAAATTTATTGACCTCTTGCCATAAACTTGTCGTTCTGTTGGGGAAAAAAAAAACGAAAACAAAAACACCAAGAGCCTTGAAAAGACTAACCGCCAGCGTCACCAAAAAGGAGGAGGACCAAGTAGTTGGACGGGGTATAATAACCAGGTTAAAAACCTGGCCTTACCTAATCCAACGTGCGTTGTTTGGGAAGCAACAGGTCAGGATTAATAGATGAAATTAGGGGTTTCTTTGCTTTTTCCAGATTCACAAGGTAAATAACGTAGCATGTCAGTTATGGGGATATGTATGTCCAACAACATTCTGTGTTCCTACCGAACTATTATAAATAAATAAAAACTAAGGGATAAGACTGGAGATACATTGCTCTCATTAATTCTGTTCTAGATTTAGAACACCGGCAGCTAGATCAGGCTTGTGAATTGAGTTGAAAGTGACCTTCGGCGGAATCGAAGGAGGAATCGAACCGAAGAAGTAGAAGACTCCCTGGCACATGTGCCAAGCACGTGTTGTGGCCCATTGACCGGTCCAGGCCCAAAAATATGGATCCTTACATGCCTGATGAGCCAAGGTTCAGCCCTAAGCCCCACCCCTCTTGCTTCGGCTCTCTCTCTTCCTTTTTTTTCTTAACCTCTCCCCCCCCCCCCCCCCCTCTCTCTCTCTCCCTGCTAATTTTTTTTTTTTTTGGCTTAAGCAAGCAGTTCATATCACTCGGGTACGAACACATCTAATAGAAAACAAAATGCTCCGGAGTGCCCTAGGCAACTCTACCTCAGTCGTCCACAGTATATCTCCCGCGTGGTTGGCTGCATAAGCAGCAACCTAGTTCGCGGCCTCGTTTGCCTCTCTATATACATGTTTGGCCTGCAAGGCCACCCCATCACTAGCTATCTTCCAAATATCTCTGGTTAGGGGGTGGTCCGACCCCATCCCGGTCGAGCCCCCTGGATCCATTCAATCACTGTGGCCGAGTCATCTCCCCTTACTATTCGTCTGAACGCCTTCTCTCTCTCTCTCTCTCTCCCCTCCTTCTCTCTTATATTTATCTTCTCCCACTCTCTTGTTTCCCCAGTATCTGCTAATTAAAGGAGTGCCACATGGGTCTAATCCTCGATCCAATACTTAAGCTTGTTAGATTACGAGAACATAATGGGTGATTTCAGAGCCGGGCCTGATGTATGTCATGGCCTTACTAGTCGTACGGGTCCCCAATTAAGGATTTTAGGGTCAAGTAGGATATAGGCCACGGGTTATTAAGTAGAAGCCACTCCGTGAGTACAACATGGGTTCAGAAGTTCAGGCCAGTCCTCCACTTAATAACTGGCTTTTGTGCTATGACTTCATGATAGGGCGATGCTTTGACATATTTTTTTAAAAAGAAAAGTTAATGTTGTTGGAACCATGTTGGGCCAATCGGGCTCTGGGTCAGACCCATCCATGCTCCATGCTGGGCTTGAATCAACTTTGTGTTCGAGTCTGGAAACACTACCCGTGCCAGCTAGGCTTGGAGTCCAAAATGTTTTCTCGAGCCTAGACCTGGGCATGAGGAAATCTTTCTCCAGCTCAACCTAGTTCCAACCATACTTGCAAAGGACAAAATAAAACTTTTATTCTCAAAAAAGATCAAAGCATATAATTCAATATGAAGAATAAACTTGCGGACAGTTCACATCCTAGAATGCTTGGTAGGAGGATAAGTTTAGAAGGTTCAGACATATAAACTTGCTGCTGCTTGGGATAAAGAAATAGAAAGAAGAGAAGGGATAAGGGAGGGAATAATTTCTCACGTCCGCTTAATTGGAACCCTCCATCTAATGCCACTCCAGCCAGGCTTACTATAGCGATCCGATCGAGACCTGGCAATCCCGGTCTACAAGAATATGCAGGGTTTTAAACACTGCGTCGTTGCAACATTATTATAACAATCTAATCCAAATACATCGGTGGGAATTAATCAGAATATAAAATATACAAGAATTCAGAAGAAACATCTGTTATAGAAGTCCCCAATATAACTCCTATATGGTTGACCATATATGACGCTATCCAGTCCGTAGTACTATTTATTTCTCTATAAACATGTGACAACTCATACGAACATAGAGTAGCTCCCATTCTCCAGCAATTCCGTAACAGAGAGTGAAATTTGGTGTCTGTGGTAAATGATCTTGATAACCGCCTAATAACCATGAAAGAGTCCTCCTCAATAATAATTTGAGAAGCTCTCAACCATTATTTAACATATGAGAAGCTCTCAACCATTTTTTAACATATATCAAACCTTTCCATGCAGCATGTAACTTTGGCATCCGAACCATAGTCTCGAATGATCTGACACAACCTGCTGAAACTAGTGCATCACTTACACTTCTTGTTACCAAGCTAGCTCCACCAAAATCATCTCTATTTTAAACACTACTATCAAAGTTAATCTTGATGAAACAAGAGGTGGTGGATGCCAAGAAAAATATATCATATAAGGAAGCGTAAAATCTGCTAGGTAGGAAACACAATTGCTCCAGCTGTCATAGATCTCTTTGGGGCAGCTGTTTGTATACGCTCATGGCCTCAGGTAGAAACTCTTATAAAAATTATTCTGGGACTCCAAAAAATACTTTGAAACATATTGGCCAACCTTATCTAATAAGTAATATAAGACCTCATAACAACCCCACTATATTGGTTACTTTTAGAAGGGCTATATTTAATATTCCAAAGGAAAGCATCAATAGAACAAGTTGGAATAGCATTAAATCTATGGTATCCTTACCAAAATCTCTTGGCTCATCTCATTATTTATGAGCGATTTAATTTGCAAGGCATGATCATCATCAACACAACTATCTAGTAAAAAGAACAAAAGGAGTATGGGTGATCATGGATTGTTCCTTACCCCTCTCCCTCCAGTGGTTCACTTCCATTTAATATCATAGTAGTTTTTTTTTAATTAAAACAAGAAAAAAGGGTGGACAACTCTACTGCAAGTCGACCCTGGAGGATTATGATGATGGCAACCTCCCATCTCTTCCAGTAAAGGTCGCAACTGCTCCAGAAGGAGACAAATGCAAATAATGACAATCTCAAAGGAGACTGCAATTTGGAAGTCGGGGTTGGCTTCCGAAATTATGATTATGCTATGGTGGGTTACCATGCATAAATGCCAGCAGGAGAGCATGAGGACCAAGATAGTTTGGCAATCATGGGTCCATGCTCGTCTCTATCTTTCTTTCAAAGAAATTTATTTATGATAGCTCTCCAGGTGGTCCAAACCATTTTAGACCATTCGAACCTGGCCCAGCCCTACATGCTTGTTGTGATGTCATTTTCTTTTAGGAAATCGGTGAAGCCACCATCATTTCATCAAGATCACAAAATGATTATAAAGTTGTTGATAAGCAATAGGCGTGTAAATCACTTTGGAGGCTGATTTATATTCTAATTATGAATAAAACTTTTAGCGTCCGAACCATATCAATACCTGTATTTGTATCTGCTAAAAAAACCAATTATGATATGGATGTAATGATGCTCAATACATATTCAAATAGAAAATTCATCATGTCATGAGCGGTTTGGCCCATGTCATTAATTTTGACACGCAGGCAAAATATATGTGAAGATTTGCAGGTCGTCGTGCGTGTCTCTCGTCCATAAAAATGGACCAAATACATTGAGACATGAACGGGACTTGTTAGCAAATGAGCTGTTGGATAATAATTGCTTGATCCATCACGAGATTGGGACAATAAATATATATTTCGAATCATGCACTCCACTTGGGTCTACCGTCTTTTTCGTTGTGCATGGCGAAGTCATCAGAAGTGAGACCACTTCTTTATAATTGTCCTGTTGTCCGTTACAAAGCCTTCGTGTTATAATATGCGCCATTTGATCTCGTGAAATGACCTTTTACCTATTTTTACTAAATTATACTGAGGATGCGACATTTCAAACAACTCTGAGGGACACTAGGATAGTAAAAAAAGGCAATATAATAAATATAATTTATAAATTATTAAAGTTAACAAAAATGACCGATCATTTATTTTGGGCCACAATAAAACAATCCTACCGTTCCAACAAGGACCATCTTAAATTATCAATTATTAAGATTGTCCTTATAAAATTACAGATTATAGTCCGGTTAAAGTTATTGTATACCATATTGTACCTAATTGGATGATCTAGAATATACAATATCATATCGGCTAGGTACCTGTATATAATATGGATGGCGTATTAATTTTCGGTATGCCGAATCGATGCAGTACTATACTAGTATAGCATTAACGTATTAGCGGTATAGGCTCCAATACTGAAACGGTGTATCTTAACTTAGGTGCTGCATAAAAGTCTTCGAAGCATGAATTTGAGAACTTATAATGTTGTTTCTATATAAAAAAGCGCATAGTGCTCCAAATTTGTTGGCACTAGCTTTATAAAAAATATAAATGCTTCTATAATTAAGTAGAATCAGTAGGTTAAAAATAATTGATGTCCAGTTTTTATCAAATCTCTCTTTGGTCCCTCCTTCAAACTCTTCGAACCAGACGAGATGACGTAGTAGTCTGGCATTCGGTGGGTGGTTGAGCAAAGTAATTTTGCATCATCCCACCAAGCCAGCCTCAAACAATTTCACTAATTGAATCAAAAGATGCATGGCATTATGGACTAACTATATTATATTGATTGCCCTGGCATGAAAAGAAATATAATAATGAAAAGGAATTAATACGTAGATGTGAACTGGATTGAATATACAAAGACTTTGGGCTTATCTTATTACTACGGCAGATTTCGTCGTGGGCTAAAAATGTGATATTTTGGTAAATCTCATTATGGATGGAAAATAAGAAACTATAATAAGCTCCGTCCTATAATAAAAATATAAAACTATGGCAGATCCGTCCATTTAATATCACTATAAATTACTATTGATATAACTTTTTAGTCCTCTTTTTTTTAAAAAAAAAGAGCTTTCTGGAGTGCCTCGACCTGCTCGGGTTATGTAATTAAGTTGGTGGTCTCACCGTCAGCGCATTCCTCAGAATTTCAAGGGCAACCATTTGAATTTCTTTTTCTTTTGCCAAACAAAATTAATAGGACGAGCCCACCACACACATCATCGCATGAAAGAAACGAGACGGTGGATAACTCCAACACACGTCACTATATTATTCACAAATGTACACAGCACCCGTCAACTTTATGGGCATTTTCTTGGCTTTTTATCGTGATAACTGACAACTTGCACGTGCCACGTTGTACCTTTCCTTTGGTGCGTGTGTAGTTTTGCATTGAAAATAGTAGCCACATGGAGAACCACGTGTCTGCTTTTTTTTTTTTTTTTTTGCATTATCTACTCTCTTTTTTATTTTTGTGGATTGTACCTACACGATGTACCCAAAAAAAAAAAAAACAGCATATCCCTAAAACAAAAAAAAAACAATTAAGCTCCATCTTGAATTCTGCAACAACAAATGTGATAGCCTTTTTAAATTCTGGCTTCTTATGGTATCAGAGTTTCTCCAGGCTACAGCCACATGCACCTGTTTTCCACTACAACCATCCCCTTCTCCCAATTACAAACATCACCAAGGCACCAACTACTTGGTTTAGAAACAGCAGATGGAGTCCATCCTCATATCCACCGATTACGTTGGTTATGTAGATGGAACCAGAAATTAACACTGCTGGGTTCAATATATATGTTCTTTGGGAATTTTGGATATCATTTGCCCTTCACCTGAGCTTAGCTTAACGAGAGTGTGTGTTCTGCAGTCTGAACTTATCGACTTTATGTAAAATTTGTATTTAAAGTTAGAACCATTAATTCCTGTAACAAACAACGTATCCCTATCAAACATCGTAGAGTTCAAATCCTCTACGGTGCCGAATAATCACTCCGGAGGGCTGGTGCAGGTTTGGATCTCACCCGCTGCTGCACAGCACGAAAGCGTCAAGTTCTTACCTCAAAAGAAAGAAAGAGAAACCCTGGACCCATCCTTACATATAACAAGAGAATCACCGTCTAAGACGAGCATAAATAGATGATCAGGCTCTCATCAAGGCAACATTTGAGAGACGTTTCCAAACATGTCTTCTTTGCCTTGTTTTCCAATTCCATTCAAACATGTGGAAGCGTTGCTGGAGAAAGAAAACCATTCAACAGCTCCAGCAGCTGCACCTGTCCGGGATTACGATGAGCTCATCTCATCCCTCCCGGTGAAGCAAACCTTCATCCCCATCCGAAAGTACCTGGAGTTCTGGTTCCCGGAAGGCCACCTCCCGGGCATCATGGCCATCCGCCAACACTTCAGGCCTCGCCCCGACGACCTCTTCCTCATGTCCTTCCCAAAGTCCGGCACCACCTGGCTCAAAGCCCTGGCCTTCGCAACCATGACCCGAGCCCACTACCCCTGGGATCGCCACCCTCTCCACAGCCTCAACCCCCACGACGTGGTGCCCTTCATGGACGATCTCTTCGCCGCCGGCCAGGCTTCCAAGCTCGAAGCTCTGCCCTCCCCGAGAGTCCTCGCCACCCACATGCCTTACTCCTTGCTGCCGGACTCCATCACCAGCTCCGGCTGCCGGATTATATACATCTGCCGGGACCCCAAGGACGCCATCGTCTCGCTTTGGCACTTCGCCGAGAAGGCTAGTGCCGAGAAAGGGAGGGAGGGCTTTCCCTTCGACCGATTCTTCGAGATGGCCTGCGAGGGGAAGTTCCCTTATTCCCCGATATGGGACCATTCTCTGGAGTACTGGAAGGAGAGTTTGAGAAGGCCCGAGAAGGTGCTGTTCTTGAAGTACGAGGAGATGCTGGAGGAGCCGGCGGCGAACGTGAAGAGGCTGGCGGAGTTCCTCGGGTGCCCGTTCTCCGAGGACGAGGAGAAGGGAGGCGTGGTGGAGGAGATCATAACGCTCTGCAGCTTTGAGAAGCTCAAGAGCATGGAGGCGAACAAGAAGGGGTCTCAAGAAGCAGCGGTTTACAAGGTAAGCAACGCTTCCTTCTTCAGGAAAGGAGGAACAGGCGATTGGAGGAACTATGGGAGCCCGGAGATGGCTCAGAAGTTGGATGAGATCGTCCTGGAAAAGCTGGAGGGCTCCGGTCTGACCATCCCTGGAGTAGGTCCGGGAGCGGAAGAAGCTACTGCAGGCCATTCATAGATGTGCCTCAGAAGACTCTACTAGTTGTTACCAATAACTTGTTGGTGCTCATGGATTGGTGATTGTGTTTTAAACTTCTCTGTAGTCCCGATGTGCATTTAGAAGCTACTATGGCCATTCCACAGCTCGTGGGATGATTGCTGCTATGCCGTGTTTGGAAGGCTGTAATAAAATGGTTGTCTTGCGTCATTGAATTCTGCTGTTCTTTATCACCAAAAAAACAAAAAAACAAAAGTTTTGCTGTCTTCGTAACATTGACTATTACCCAAGTAGAGCAATATATTTGACGCAATGTGAGAGACGAGAGGAGAAGTCATGAGTTTAGAGCAATCGAAAGACGTTTTCTTCACCAAAAGTACGACTATTACGACCATTTGGTGATATCAGTCTGTTTCCGTGGTTTGTGATGGAGCGGGCAGCACAGGCAGCGGCGTTCTTTCACGCAGATACGGACTATGGACCTTTGACAGCTCGGGACATCTGGGGCCGCCATTCTGCTTTGGCAGCTCCTTATGTGGTGTTTTTAACCTGGGAGCCCCCACCCCCGAGCTTCCTGAAGGTCAATTTTGATGGCTCAGTCCAGGATGGAGGCAGGAGGGGAGGAGCCGGATTTGTCATCAAGGGCCCGGATTCCAGCACGATGGCAGCAGGAGGCTGTCAAATCTTCGACATCTTGGTCCCAGGTGCAGAGCTGCGTGCAGCTTGGATGGGGTTGCGATATGCGCGATTTGTTCTTCGGGCGAGTTCCATTCTATTGGAGGGAGACTCGGCCACTGTGATCAGTTGGGTCCGGAAGGGCCCTCACGGCAATAGGGGAGTACATCCATTGCTCCGAGACATATGGTCGATGGTGAGGGAGGGGGTTCTCTTTCGAGCTGTGCATGTATATCAAGAGGCCAACGGGGCGGCAGACTGGGTGGCGGCGTACGTTGCGCGCCACTCAGGCGGCTCCCTATGGGTTGGTGAGGATGAGTTGCCTGGTGTATTCCGAGATATTTTGTATGCAGACTCTACTAGGTGTATTCGTACCCGTATAGTATGAATCACCGCTTTTAGCAAAAAAAAAAAAAAAGATGTTTTCTTCTTAAGATTCTCAACTGGGTGTGAGATATGAAAAATTATTGGTTACACCATGTTGCGGGATTTTCACCCCGGCAACAGCCTTAGTCCCAACCGAGCCGAGCAGAAAGAGACCGCGTCCCCCACGAGGTATTGTCCGCTTTGGGCGCTCCGGTCCGCGCGTCCAGCGCTGACGGAGGGAGACGTTTCCGGCCCGCGCGTCCAGCGCTGACGGGGGGATTGCCCTCACGGTTTTGTCCCACAAAAGGGCCCTCGTGAGGAAAAGGCTTCGCCCTCCTCATTATAAGGCACGGAACCTTTCCGCTCTAGCCGATGTGGGACTAAATTCAAGGCCTCCTCCCCCCACAACATAGCCCCCCCAGCGGGAAGGTTCCGGCCAGGTTTTACCCCAACGGGCCCCCACAGTCCTGGAGGGTAGTCAATGGAGAGAGGAGGCGGCCCTCCTTCTAGCGCCATCTGTTGCGGGATTTTCACCCCGGCAACAGCCTTAGTCCCAACCGAGCCGAGCAGAAAGAGACCGCGTCCCCCACGAGGTATTGTCCGCTTTGGGCGCTCCGGTCCGCGCGTCCAGCGCTGACGGAGGGAGACGTTTCCGGCCCGCGCGTCCAGCGCTGACGGGGGGATTGCCCTCACGGTTTTGTCCCACAAAAGGGCCCTCGTGAGGAAAAGGCTTCGCCCTCCTCATTATAAGGCACGGAACCTTTCCGCTCTAGCCGATGTGGGACTAAATTCAAGGCCCCCTCCCCCCCCCCCACAACACACCAGATCCAGCATTGAACTCATAGGCCAAGCCACCCAAAAAGTAGCAAAATCATAGAACACACTTCAATAAGAGGGCTTTTTCATTTGTGCGTTTCAGGTGGAAGTATGGCTAATTCAACCAGGATCCTGATAGACTGGTCCGCTACAAATCTTCGACCGAAGTAGCGAGTTCTCCGGCATCACCGTGTCTCTCATATGGTGTCTAAGACGGACTAATTTTCAGCAGCAAAAACTACCATAAAATCAAAAGAGTGCAACCAAATATAATGATTTAATCACCTTTTGAGTAACGGCTGATTTTGGGATCGCATTCCAAACAACATCTTAGTTAGTGCCCTTGGAGCATCGGTGAATATTTAAGTTGTGATATAAAGCCCTCACACTCCCTATGTTCCTTTACTATTTTAATATAAATTTCAGATTAGACTTGTCAAATCAATATGGTGGTCCGGGAGGTTGGTGGCGGCATACTTGGGGTAGGTGTGGTTCACGGGTCAGGCTGCGCACAATTCACTCCATGGCACGCTGGAAAAAGTAGAGGAAATGGCTGCAGCATCTTAATTCCTCCCCTCGAGCCATCGAATATGCATCATCTGCTCCCATTACCTTTTTTTTTTTTTTTTTTTTTTTTGTGTGTGTTGAAGAGAATGTATCAAATGTGTCGGGTACCACATGCTGCTAAGCATGTGGTACGCCAGTCAGATGTGCCTGAAGAATCTCAATTGCTTGGCATCGGGCTCAACGAACCTCGGAGGGAGAAGGAGGGCAGCTCTCTCCAAATATCTAAGCATTACTTGATAGCCAGATGTAATATGCTACACATGTCACTATAGTGGCCTCCTGCCTGAAACGGGGGGTGATCGCTGATGCAGGACGGCTATGAAAAAGAGAGGAAAAAAGAAGAAGAAGAAGAAGAGAAGGGGAGGAAGGAGGAGATAGAAGAAGAAAAAAAAGCAGGCTTTTTATTCAATCATCCATTAACCCTAATTAAGTGTATGGATCCATATATATAGGGTCACAAAATAACAAAAAGATCCTACAAATAAAATAATTGCATAAAAGTTCTAAAATAACAATATGCAAATAAATCCAATCAACTAAAATAAAATTACATAAAATCAAATCAATCCAGCTACAACGAAAGTGACTGGACCATCTTCCTATGACGACCCGTAATCTCGTGTAAGAGGCGGTTCGGTACTGGCGTCCGCATCAAACGCCCAACTCTTCCTGCTACCTGGCCACATGCGCAGCACTCAATGGTGCTTTTATCTGCTCCTATATATTGCATCGCGGGTAGCCCTCAGAGAACCACTGCCATAATCCCTGCAAGAAGCCCAATCGAGAGCATAGCATAACATAGTATCCTTCCTTCAATGGCTGCTCAACTGCCTCTTTGCAACAGCCCCACTCCAATGGAGCCTCAAGAAAAAAAGGTGGCGGATCCAAGACCTCCTTCAAACTACGCCGACCTCATCTCAGCCCTCCCCTTGGAGGAAGGCTGGGCACCCGTCCGCACCCGAAAATTCCAAGGCTTTTGGATCCCCGAACCCGTTCTCCCCGGCATCATGGACATGCAACAAAACTTCAAGGCTCGCCCCGACGACCTCTTCGTGCTGAGCTACCCCAAATCCGGCACCACCTGGCTTAAAGCCCTCACCTACGCCATCATGACACGAACCCAATACCCTTTTGACCACCACCCTCTCCTTGGCCAAAATCCTCACGACTGCGTCCCTTTCATGGACAGAACCTACGCCAAAGGCCAAGCCTCAGAACTAGATGCCATGCCATCCCCTCGCATCCTCAACACCCACTTGCCTTACCCTCTGCTGCCAGACTCCATCAAGAGCTTATGTTGTAAGGTCATATATGTGTGCCGGGACCCCAAGGATGTGTTGGTGTCGCGGTGGTACTTCAGTAATAGGATGAGGCTGCAATCTATGGAGCCAATTCCATTTACCAAGGCCTTCGAGATGTTCTGCGAGGGAAGTTGCCCCTATGGGTCGGTCTGGGAGCATGTTCTCGAGTACTGGGAGGAGAGCCAGAGGAGGCCAGAGAAGGTGCTGTTCTTGAAGTACGAGGAGATCTTAGAGGATCCGCTGCGGAGTGTGCTGAGGTTGGCCGAGTTCATGGGGTGTCCCTTCTCTCCAGAGGAAGAGAAGGAAGGGGTGGTGGAGGAGGTCATAAAGCTGTGCAGCTTTGACAAGCTGAAGAGCTTGGAGGTCAACAAGACGGGTAAACTGCATCCCGATTTCCCCCTAACTAATGATTCCTACTTCAGGAAAGGAGAGGCGGGGGATTGGAGAAATCACATGAGTCCGGAGATGGCGCGGAAGTTGGACCGCATCACTGAGCAAAAGCTTGAGGGGTCCGGTCTGACCCTTGGTGGTGTAGCTGTGGAAGCATCGGCGGCCATCAATGGTGATGACCAAGCTCTATTCTAGTCGCAGTTGCGTGTGATTTAGAGTTGAGATTATCTAATAAGCTGCTGTAATCCCGTAACCCCCACATGTTGCTTGTCATGGCCGTAGCGCCTGGGGCCCGGCTCTTGCTGTCAACTTTTGTTGACCCTTGATCCGTCTGTAAGGTACAGCTGTGAAAAACTGTCTTTTAGTTCTCCCACCGCATGCCCATGCGCTAAAATTTTTTACTTTCATCGTTAAAAAATTTTGGTAATCAAAAATAGACGATCATTATAGATTTCATGGCTAAAAATTTTAGTAACAAAAATATAAAATTATAATTATATTTAGTTATAAAATGCAAATGATTGTTAAAGGCAGATATTGACCGAATTAGGTGATGTTGAACCCATCACTTGGTTCAGTTATGTAACATGGCCATAAGAATCCTAAAGTAATATCCTAAAGATCATACACTATCTAAAATAAACAATTTTCAAATAATTCTACAAATTTAATCACTAATTAATGGCCAATTAATACAACTAAATAAATCTACCGTGATCAAATAACTAACTTGTTCGATTATAAACATTTCAAACGTTCATCAGCATCGGAAAATAAACAAATTAACTAATAACTTTGAAACTCGAAATCCGCCTCAACTCAACCGAAACTATGCATTGTGAGATCCTAAAAAAATATAACAGGCTTAATTTTTACTTATATGGAATCCATGCCACAAAATACCACAATCATAAAACAAGCGTAACAAACACACATCTTTAAATATAACAAATCACATCAAATAATTATCTCAAGTTAACATAGATCAAATACAATAGTATTTAGGTTCTCAGCTTTGGACTACCATAACTACGTTCCACCCGTTGTCGAGCATCAACAATACTATGTTTCTAGCCCATGATGGAGCATCAACAATACCACATTTTCAGGTGGTGGTGGGGCATCAACAAGTACCATATTTTTAGACCCTGTTCAAGCCCATCAGGCACTCGCCGGCCCAAATCAAGCTCTAGAACATCGAAAAAAGAAAAGAACAAGAGGAGCTTGAGGCTTTACCTAAGTTCGGCAAGGCCAAAAGGGTGATCCAACAATCTTCTCCGGCAGCAATCCAAGGAAAAAATCGTCAAAAAGCTTGGTAATCGACCATGATTATTCGCAATTTCAGTAGTGGAGTCCATAGGAGGAAGATGATGTTTTTTTTATAGATGAGATCCTAGGATTTTAGTCATGTTCAACTTGCCCTCAAACTCCTGGAGCTTGCAGCGTCGGGAGGGAAGAAGGCTTGTAGTCGGAGTCTTCTTCTCCGCTATCACGTGCAAAGCATACACGGGTTATTGGGCCCAAACCTCTTCCGGCCAACCCACTGACCTAACTATATTTTCACAATATCAAACATATTTTCTGGGGATGTTAGAAAATCTTAATCTTAACATACTAAATGCAGTGCTCTAGATCATTGCAGTTAAGATAAACTAACAGATAGAGGCCACAACCTAATTCTATTAAATAAGTTGTGGGTAGGGCCTCCTGTGTGGCACCAGACAGCTGGTTTCACGTATTTCCTTTTAATTTTGGAGAAATTAATTCCCCACCTTTCAAAAGACTCTAGTATAACAATAAATCCCTGTTAACTAGTCTTATAACAACCAGTCCAATAATTTTAGTATGTTTAATTCTCGGTCCTTGAGAGTATTTTTATGAGACGAAAATACCCCTCCTTAAAGTACCCAGTTTTTCTCCCCAAACTGAAACTCACCTTCTTCTTCCCCCATTATGCCTTCCTATCCCCCACCGTGGCCGACGACCGCTCCCCCGTCCACCGCCTCGGCGCCCTCCAGTTCGCCGCCTCACCCCTAATCTTCCTCCTCGTCGCCGCCGCCCTCCTCCTCCCGCACCCCCTCACTCCCGACCTCCTCGCTTCCCTCGTCTTTGCCCTCCTCTCCGCAACCTCCGCCCACTCGGCCGCCGCCTACCAGATCTCCGACCTCCAGGCCAAGTTCGACTCCCTCTCCACCGCCGTCTCCGCCGTCGCCTCTCTTGAACTCGACCTCCACCCGCGCTTATTCTCCACCATCGCCGCCCGCGAGATGATATGGAGGAGAAAGGATCTCGGCCGTGCTCCACCGGCCATGTCACCGAGCCACCACCGGCCTCGGCCCTCTTCCAGCGCCGCCGGCCTCGCGGGAGGAGAAGAAAGAAGGGAGGAGAAGAAAGAAGAAAGAAGAAGAGGCATCGGGAAGAAGAGAAGAAAAAAGAAAAGAAAAAGAAAAGAAAAAAAGGGAAAAAAAGAAAATAAATAAATGCATAAATAAATAAAAATATATATATGAATGAATGAATAAATAAATAAATAATTAAGATAATAAATAAATATATTCCAATAAAATAAAATAATAAATAACTAAATAAATAAATAACGATTCGGCACTCTTCCGGCGTCACCAGCCTCGCGAGAGGAGAAGAAAGGAGGGAAGAGAAGAAAGAAGAAAGAAGAAGAAGCTTCGGAAAGAAGAGAAGAAAAAAGAAAAAAAAGAAAAAAAAAAGGAAAAAAAAGAAGAAAAGAAAAAAAAAAAGAAAAGAAAAATAAAGTTAACTCACTATTGTAATTAAGTTAGTAAGCTTGAATACAGTGCACACAGTAAAACTATCTCTGCGTGCCATTTTCCTCCATCTTGAGAATTCAATTAAAAAACAATAACATATGCTTAAATCTTGTATCACAGTTAGTACCTCGTCTCAAACCTTTTTTGCTCCATTTTTGCTCCATATTAGAAATTCAGTGTGTACGACGTTTTAGTATCTCACCTCAAACCTTATACATCAATGTTGGGATAACACCTTACTGTGTGCACAGTTAATTTAACTATGTGCGCAGACAATTTATCTGTATGCCAAAATAATTAAATTGTGAATAGAGTAGAATTTACTGTGTGCACGGTTAATATAACTGTGTTTCGGGGTAAAATAACAGTCTTGAAACATTTGTTTTAAATCCAATGCAATCTTCACAAGAGTACAATAGCAAGGGAAACAAGAACATATGCATACGACACATCCACTTCAAACCGATCTCAAAGATCTCCAAATTTTATATGGCTTCTTGCCTACAAGAATAGCAAGAATAAGAAAATATCTATGTACAGAATGTAGTTAAGTAGGAAGAGATAGTTTTCTATGTGTTGTAAAAGTTGATTGTAAGATGAGTGCATTTGCATTTTTTTGTGTCATATAACATTTAAATAGAAAATTAGATTATGTTGAGATGATTGGCCAAATTTTCTACTTGCTATCATGCTCATTGCTCAGATGCTGAAATGTAACTTATAGATTCTCAAAAAGTGACTAAACTATGTGCCGTCACACACTTACAACACTATTGCGGTAAACTTTAATGTGTGCAGCGTGTCATTTTGGAAATTCATTTAGTTCCAAAATTTTAGAAATTGCAGCGTGCCAAAATCTAGATTGGCACATCCCAAAATGAAGTAGTGAACTCCTATTCTTGATAAGTAGAAGGTTTGGCAAAGTTTAATCACCGTTATTCTACCCCGGAACACAGTTATTTCAATTGTGCACATAGTTTATGATACTGTACACAGTTTATTTGTTTCAGAACACAGTTATTTTGTCTGCGAACATAGTAAATAGAACTTTGCACACAGTTAAGTGTTATTAGGAAATTGTTGTAGAAGTGGTTGGGATGAGGTAGTAAAAGGGAATAAACACTCAATCTAGATTGGCACATCCCAAAATGAAGCAGTGAACTCCTATTTTTGATGAGTAGAAGGTTTAGTAATATTTGAACACCATTATTCTATCCCAAAACATAGTTATTTCAACTATGCACACAGTTTATTTGTTGGGAAACACAGTTAAATTAACAGCGAACACAGTTAATAAAACTGCACACACAGTTAAGTATCATTCTGAAATTGTTGAAAGTGGTTTGCGATGGGGTACTAAAACGGAGTAAACACTAAATCTACATTGCTACATCTCTTAATGAAGCAGTGAACACCTAATTTTGATGAAATAGTAGGTTTGGCAAAGTTTGAAGACTGTTATTCTACCCCGAAACACAGTTACTTCAATTATGCACACAATAAGTTCTACTCTGCACACAGTTTCTTTGTTTCCGAACACAGGTAAATTAACTGCGAACATAGTTAATTAAACTGTGCACCCAGTTAAGTGATATTCAAAAAATGTTGCATAAGATGGCACGCTAAATTTTATGAAACTCCGATACACTTTTAAGCATAGGAACAATAATATCTGAAATTGTAATACAAGATTTAAGTATTTGTTATTGCTTCAATGGAATAATTCCCAAAAATGGCACACAGAGGATTTTGAAACTCCAATACGCTTTTAAGGAAAATGGCATGCTGCAATTTCTGAAATTCTGGAACTATAATTATTGATATCCAAAATGATAATGGGACCTAACTGAACTCCCAAAATAGCACGCTCATTTTTCTGAAACTCTGATACGCTTTTAAGCACTTGAACTATTTTGGCACAAGATTTAAGCCTATGTTTATGTTTCCTAATTGAAATGTGGAGATGGAGCAAAATGGCACGCTAAATCTTCTCAAACTCCGATACACTTTAGTTGTTAGATTTGTCGGTACTCTTTATCGTCAGTTTGGTGCCCGTTGATAATGAAAAGTTATGTACCTACTTTCGATTATCAACCATTTGGAGTACAACCTTCGATTTTAAACAAATTTCCAAATAGAATTACCAAATTGGAGGAACATAAATTCAATTGGCACACTGATTTTCTGAAAGTGTGATAGATATTTAAGCATGTCCTGCTTATGTTTCTGTTTATGGCCTCATAACCATATTACAACTGTGCCGGCACAGTTTATGAAACTCTTTCAGAACCTATAATAAGTCATCATGATAGACATTTTAGCAATGAGCACGACAAAAAGCAGAAAAGGAAGGCAATCATCTGAACATAATCAACATAATCATATTATCTATTATTTTATTACACAAAAAATAAAAATGCACATATTTACGTTCATCTTTTACAACACATTAGTCTAAGATCTATTTCTACTTGACATCAGTCCAAACATTGATCAAAACTTATCAAATACAAATGCACTCATCTTATATTTATGTGCTGTATGCATATGTTCTTGTTTCCCTCGCTATTGTACCCTTCTGAAAATTGCATAAGATTTAAAACAAATGTTTCAAGACTGTTATTTTACTCCAGAACACAATTATATTAACCGTGCACACAGTAAATTCTACTCTGCACACAATTTAATTGTTTTGGCATACAGATAAATTGTCTGCACATACAGTTAAATTAACACGGTACACAATAAGGTGTTATGTCGACATTGATGTACAAGGTTTGAGGTGAGGTACTAAAACGTCGTACACACTAAATTCCTAATATGGAGCAAAAACGGAGCAAAAAAGGTTTGAGATAAGGTACTAACTGTGATACAAGATTTAAGTATATGTTATTGTTTTCTAACTGAATTTCCAAGATGGAGAAAAATGGCACGCAGAGATAGTTTTACTGTGTGCACTATGTTCAAGCTTACTAACTTAATTGCAATAGTGAGTTAACTTTATTTTTCTTTATTTTTTTATTTTTTTATTTTCTTTTTTTATTTTTCTTTTCTTTTCTTCTATTTGTTTCCTTTTCTTTTTTTTTTCTTTTTTCTTCTCTTCTTCCCAAAGCTTCTTCTTCTTTCTTCCTTCTCCTCCTGCGAGGCCGGCAGCGCCAAAAGAATGTCGGATCATTATTTATTTATTTTGTTATTTATTATTTATTATTTTATTTTATTGAAATATATTTATTTATTATTTTATTTATTTATTCGTTCATATACACACACACTTATTTATGCATTTATTTATTTATTTTTCTTTCCTTTTCTTTTCTTTTCTTTTCTTTTCTTTTCTTTTCTTTTCTTTTTCTTTTCTTTTTTTCTTCTCTTCTTCCCGATGCCCCTTCTTCTTTCTTCTCCTCCCTCCTTCTCCTCCCGCGAGGCTGGCGGCGCCGGAAGAGTGCCGAGGCCGGCGGTGGCTCGGCGACATGGCCGGTGGAGCGGGGCCGAGACCCTTTCTCCTCCGGATCCTCTCGCGGGCGGCGACGGTGGGGAAGAAGCACAGGTGGAGGTCGAGGGCAAGGGAGGCGACGGCGGAGACAGCGACGGAGAGGGAGTCTCACTTGGCCTGGAGGCCGGAGCCGATAATGCGGAAGCGGAACGAGCACTTGCAGACCTTGTGGGATGGCTTGGAAGTTGGAAGGAATAGGATTCAGAACAGGAGAAATAAAAAAGAGAAAATGAAGATGAAGGGGGTGAAGGGCATTATGGTCTTTTCATGAAAATTTATTATGCACTGGAAATGGGTATGGACCGGTTGTTAAAGTTATGTTCAACAGGGATTAAACATTACAGTCCGGTCAAAAAATGGACCGGACATTAGTTTCCCCTTTAATTTTTTGTTGTTGTTGCCGTTCTTTGTTGGCTTTATAAGAGAAAAGCCACCACATCAACAACTGCCAGCTATTAATTTTGCAGGAAGTAAGGGTACGGAGCCCATGCGCGGTGAAGGGACAAAAAACGATTATTATTCTACTTTATTTTACGACTCCAATAATATTGAGAATTTTATTTTTTTTTAAAAAAAAAAAGTTCGATTTTCCAGATTTTCTTATTCTACTTTATTTTACGACTCCAATAATATTGAGAATTTTAATTTTTTTAAAAATAAAAAACATGCAATAGTTCTTTAATTAAAATAATGCAGCGATATCTCTTCAATTTTTTACCATATGCACTTACACCCTAAAATTTCTATTTTTTCAATTAAATCTTAAAATTTTGATTTTGACTGCAATATGATCCAACCATTTATCTCCATGGCAATAGATATAAATTTCCATCAATACCCTTGTTAGCTGGATTAGAATAAAAGTTGTGTTTTAGTGGAAACAAAAATCTAAGAGTACATTAGTAATTTCTCACATGCCTTAGAGCTCGGATAGAAGTTTGGGCCATATTGCAACCAATTTGAATCTGTTGGATCTAACTAAAAAAATTAGAATATTTGAGGTGTAAATATAAATCACAAAAAGTGGAAAAGGTATCTATATAATTTTTTCCAAAATAAAATACCTTCCATCCTATAGCCTCGATGTAAGATACTTACATTTTCTATAAATAAAATCTCATATAAAAGTCCCTAGAAGATTTCTCCCATGAAGAAAAATAAATTCCGAATATAGATGAAGAGGTCGACTTTCTAAGGTTGCTTTTTGATATTTCACTTCACCCCAGTCCAATGATGTCTAGATTTTCAGATTTTTGTTGTACACTTGCTGCACTGGATATGCTTGTGTATTAAAACATTATATTTCACGAATTAGAAATGCTAAATAAGAGGAAACATGAAAACAACTATTTTAGATGGGCATTCACTAACAAAACCAAATTCAATTGACTGTATAAGTAACCATTCAAATCCAAATCAAATGCAGCTCCAATATATTTCCGCAAAGAATAATTTGCAGAGGATCCAACTAAAAAGTTTTGAGTAATTAAAACTTTTAATTAAAAAAAGATAAATTAGAAATTTTTATTGCGGTAGAATTCTTAAAAAATATATTTTTCTATAATAGGAACAGGGTAGAAAAATCTAGTTAGCTTGAAATTTATGAGGCAGCGTGCACGAATTCTCTATGATTTTTCAAGCATTTCATCTGGAAGTTGGAAATCATAAAGTTTCCTCTTTTCTCCCGAGCTAATAGCTAAAGAGATTTCTGCAATCAAGATTTTTAATGCTTTCGCCATTTATATTGGTAACAGCAATGCTGGTATAAATAAAGGACCCGACAAACAATAGTTGGGCTTCCTATCCAAGACCAGAAACTTCATCATTATTTAGGGAAGAGGGCCATTTGGAAAATGGGTATCATGGGCAGCGAAATTTCTAAAATTTATTTAAATAATTATTTTTTTTCACTATTTCAAACACATAGGCGAATCAGAGTAGGCTCGAAAGGGATTTGGTCCATTTAAGCCCCCATTCTAGCCCATTCGCTTCAATATGACTCATTGTTATTTATATTTTAGCAATTATTCTAAAGAAAACAAATAAGTGCAGCATCATAGCGGGAGACAGAAACTATCACGAAGACACCTCGATGGTACAAGTAACAGACGTCTTTCGCAGTGACACCTTATTGACGCTCTCTGGGGTCAACAAAGGTTGACAGCAAGAGCAGAGACAGAGACGCCATGCGGGGGTTCCAGGATTGCAGCAAACTTCTTATGCAATCTCACTCTAAACATCCGAAAAATAAAAAGAAGATCACAAAACAACTTCGACTAGGCTTGCGCTTGGACATCACAATTGGTGGCCGCGGCTTCCACATCCACACCATTGAGGGTAAGACCGGACCCCTCAAGCTTTTGCTCGGTGATGCGGTCCAACTTCCGCGCCATCTCCGGACTCATATGATTCCTCCAATCGCCTGCCCCTCCTTTCCTGAAGAAATAATCATTGGTTAGGAGGATATGGGGAAGCAGTTTTCCCGTCTTGTTGACCTCCAAGCTCTTCAGCTTGTCAAAGCTGCACAGCTTTATGACCTCCTCCACCACCCCTTCCTTCTCTTCCTCTGGAGAGAAGGGACACCCCATGAACTCGGCCAACCGCTTCACAATCCGCAGCGGATCCTCTAACATCTCCTCATACTTCAAGAACAGCACCTTCTCTGGCCTCCTCTGGCTCTCCTCCCAGTACTCGAGAACATGCTCACATAACGGCCCATAGGGGCAATTGCCCTCACAGAACATCTCGAAGGCCTTGGTAAATGGAATTGGCTCCATAGGTTGCGGTCTCATCCCATTATTGAAGTACCACCGGGAGACCAACACATCCTTGGGGTCTCGGCAGACATATATGACCTTACAGTCTAAGCTCTTGATGGAGTGTGGTAGGAGAGAGTATGGCAAGTGAGAGTTGAGGATACGAGGGGAGGGCATGGCTTCTATTTCTGAGGCTTGGCCTCTGGAGTAGGTTCTGTCCACGAAAGGGACGCACTCGTGAGGATTTTGGCGAAGGAGAGGGTGGTGATCGAAAGGGTATTGGGCTCGTGTCATGAGGGCGTAGGTGAGGGCTTTGAGCCAGGTCGTGCCGGACTTGGGGTAGCTCAGCACCCAGAGGTCGTCGGGGCGAGCCTTGAAGTTTTGCTGCATGTCCAAGGTGCCGGTGAGAGCACGTTGGGGGATCCAAAAGCCTTGGTATTTTCGGATGTGCATGGGTGCCCAGCCTTCCTCCAAGGGAAGGGCGGAGATGAAGTCGGTGTAGTTTGAAGGAGGTCTTGGATCCGCACCCTTTTTGCCTTGAGACTCCATTAATGGAGGGGGGCTGCTGCACAGAGATGGTTGACCAGACGTCGATAAAAAGGGCACTATGCTATGCCCCCTAGCGGGTGTTTGCAGAGATTATGGTGGTCCTTCTCCCGAAGTGGCCTAGTTATCTCTCAATACCTGACACCTCATTTGGCTGCTAGTTTTGGAAGCCATGCGGGACATCTATTTTGGGCGTCTTTTTTTTACTTTTTTGTTTTTGAAAATCTCGTTCGTTAAAACCTCGTATTAAAAAAATTACTTAAAAAATATTATTTACTTAAAAAGTTAAAAATTTAAATTTATTTAAATCTAATCTAAAGCATCACGATTGACCCATGATCAGTTTCATTAAATTTTTGCTGCACTATCTCTTAATTTATATAAGTTATTGGTTAGGTCTGTTTTAATACCATTTATAACAATTGAGTATCTTACATAAAAAATCTAGCCAGAAGATATTATTTAAATTTTTTAATTCTGTATAAATACCTAAGATCAACATAGCGAGTAACTGATATAGGACTAAATATATGTCTGCACAGGTCCTCACATTTTTTTTTCTTTTTTTCCCATTCTCCTACCTATTTTTTATTTTGGGTGTCTTTTTCTTTATATTTTTTATTTTTTATTTTTTTAATTGCATGATTAGGTAGGAACCCCAGATTCCCTTATTGTCACAGGTCTTTTTTTTTTTTTTTTTTTTTTTTTTTTGTGCTGAAAACGGGTATTTATTGGGGGCAGCTGTTTGTATACACTCATGAGCTAAGATAGAAACTTTTAGAACAAGTCGGAGGAGCATTAAAATACGGTATCCTTACCAACGATCCTAAAATCTCTTGGCTCATCTCATTATTTATGATAGATTTAATTTGTAAGGCACGATCATCATCAACACAACTATCTAGTAAAAGGAACAAAAGGAGTATCGTTGATCGTGGATAGTTCCTTACCCCTCTCCCTCCAGTAGATCGCTTCCATTTAGTATCATAGTAGTTTTTTTTAATTAAAACTATTGGAGGAAAAATAGATTACTCCGAAACACGTGAATGCATCGCCGGCACGTGATGACAGGCGCTCCGGCAGCAACCCTTAGATGCGCCCGACCTCGGATGCGCCCGATCTTCAGGCACCCGACCTTGGATACGCCTGACATCATAGGCGCCCGACCTCGGATACGCCCGATCTCCAGGCGTTCGACCTCTAAGCGCCCGACCTCAGCATCCCCGACCTCAGAGCTCGAAGCTCTGCGGCCTTGCGGCCCCTAGTCTTAGTATAGCCAACCCTGATCGACCTCAACCCCGAAGAAGATCCGGTCAAAGGACGAAGCAAACTCCTTCACTCCGTCGGGAACCAAGCCCCTCTCCTCCTCACCCGGGACCCAATCCAATGATCTCCGCCTGAACGACTGTCAACAATTAATGCGCATGGCCTCCACAGATCTCCGGCTTACTCAACAATTAATGCACATGGCCTCCTCTGATCTCCGGCTTACTCAAAATCTCAAGCCCTCCGCGGCAACCAGTTGACTCACTCAACTACGTCCGGTCATCCACAACAACTCATCAGCTCCATTCTAGCCCTCCACAGCAATGCATTAATTCATATGATCATGCTCAATCATGACGGTAACTCATTTAATTCATCCGGTCACATCACATGTAACCCTTTATCCCTTCTATAAAAGAGGAAACTCTTTCTCTTGAAGGAGGATTCTGACTTTTAGATTCTGATATACAACTCATCTCTCCTTCTCTACTAAAGCCCTTCCTGACTTAAGCATCGGAGGGCCGGCGCCGGAAGCTCCGGCCACCGGCTTTTTGTAGGTCCCTCGAAGGATACAGCCCGCCGACGTATCATAAGCTTCCAGAAAAAAAAGAAAAAAAAAAAAGAAAAAAGAAAAGAAGAGCAACTCTACTGCAAGGCCAGACCCTTGAGGATTATGATGATGACATCCTTTCATCTCTTCTGGTGGAGGTCGCAGCTGGTCCAGAAGGAAACAAATGCAAATAATGACAATCTTAAAGGAGACTGCAATTTGGAAGTCGGGGTTGGTTTCTGAAATTATGATTATGCTATGGTGTGGAAGTGGAACCATGTATAAATGCCATGGGACCATGAGGACCCGGGCAGTTTGGCAGTCATGGGTTATTGCTCCTCTCCATCGTTCCACTAGAGAAATTTATTTATGATAGCTTCTCAGGTGGTCCAAATCATTCTAGCCCACTTAATTTTATCAATTTTATTAAGAACGGTGCAAGGACGGGGACAGAAAAAGGAACGTACATTTAGAATCATGTGCTCGACCATAAATATATATATATTTGGACTCATGCACTCCACTTGGGTCTACCGTCTTTTTCGTTGCAGCCGGATCTCCCACGTGAGGTCAGTCATCATAGGTGGGCCCACGTCTTTATAATTATCTTGCCCTCCATTACAAAGCCTTCGTCCTTTCCCATCCTAATAAGGTAGTCCCCACCGCTGTCTCCTACCGAAACCGAGCTTTCCTGCTATAATATGCGCCGCTTGATCTCGTGAAATCAGCTTTTAACCATGTCCACTAAATCATACCGAGGATGCGACATTTCGAATAACTCTGAAGGACACGAGGATAGGGAAAAACAGACAATATAATAAATATAATTTAGAAGTTATTAAAGTTAAAAAAATAACCAATCTATAAATATATATATATATATATATATAAATCTATTTTATTTTATCAACTTAAGTTTTTTTGAATAAATGGTGTTTTTAACATAGTATCAAATCTCTTGATGATGATGATAGTGCTCATGCTTGTTTGACATGAGCTACCGATGTATCAAAAAAAAATATGGTATTAGAACAGAGGTCTTGAGTTCGAACCTATCTCCGTACTCTTTAATCCCATTATTTAAAAATTTTACATGTCGGGCTCGCCCATTAAAAAAAAGTTCGGCTTATATGTAAGAAGAAGTGTAAAAAAATTATTGTATACTGTACTGTACCAAATCGAATGATATAGAGCATACAATCTTATATCAGTTTGGTACTCATATATGGTATGGAGGGCATATTAATTTTTGGTATACTGAATCGAACTGGTACCATCCTAGCTTAGGTTCCGCACAATGGTCTCAGAATCATGAATTTTAGAATTTATAATATTGTTCTTAAAAAAAAACTCATATTGCTCCAAATTTGTTGGCACTGTTGGGTTATCCCTCCTATGTTGGAGGAGACTTAGCCCAACAAATGTAGGTTAAATTAATTAGTTTTAGCCTATTTGGTTGGACTATTTTTGGCCCAAAACGTGAGGCCCATTAGGGCAACCTTTTATGTTGAGAAGGCATAGTATATGAGCCGTCTTCCACAAGTTAAAAATAGAGGGAGGCAGCGGAGAAGATATAGAATTGATATTCCGCGCGCAGTCTTGATCAAACGACGATCGGATGGTGATCCATGGTCCGATCGAGCTGAAATTTGGACAGCAAGCTCGCAACATGTGGTTCTTCAATCTATACAGTGTGATCGCCATTTGCAGTCTTCTAACAAGGTCAGCTTTTGCAGAAACGTGGCTGCTATTTATGTGAAATTTTCTCAATTTTTCTCTTTTATCATTGATATTTGCCAAGAATATTGTTCTTGAGATTATGTGGTGATATATGCCTCTAGTTTTGGCTAGAGAGAATAGATTGTATACTCATTATTTGTTGATAGTGGAAGATTTTGGGTAGACTACGGTCCCGTGGTTTTTACTCTCCACATTGGGGAGGTTTTCCACGTAAAAATTTGATGTTCTTTTTGTGTTCTTTTTTTTTTTGATCAGCTTAGTATTTATGAATACCTTGATATATATATATATATATATATATATATATATATATATATATATATATATTAGGTGGATTGGCTCTAGTTGTTTGTTTTCTAACAGGTTTATACAAGGTGGGAGAGTTGTTGATTCTGTTATGCTTTAATTGTCTAGTTTGTTGTTACCTTCCAATCCCAACAAGTGGTATTAGAGCGAGGTTGTTGAATTATTTTGTCTTGTGTGAACAATGGAGACAAATACTGCTAGAATGATTAATCTGAATGGTACTAATTATCATACATGGAAAGGAAAGATGGAAGATCTTCTCTATGTGAAAGGTTATCATCAATCGGTATTTTCTACTATGAAACCTGATGATAAAACTGAAGAGGAGTGGAAATTGCTCCATCGACAAGTGTGTGGATATATCAGGCAATGGGTAGATGATAATGTTTTGAATCATATTAGTGGAGAGACACATGCCTGCAGTTTATGGACCAAGCTTGAACAGTTGTATGCTCGAAAAACTAGAAATAATAAATTGTTCCTCATAAAGTAGATGATGTCCTGGAGGTATCAGGATGGAACTCCTATGACAGATCATTTAAATACATTCCAAAGGATCATTAATCAGTTGGCCACAATAGGTATCAATTTTGATGATGAGGTACTGGGATTATGGCTTCTAGGCACTCTGCCGAACTTGTGGGAGACAGTGAGGACAACATTATCTAACTCAGCCCCGAATGGTGTTATCTCAATGGAAGTGATCTGAATGAAGATATGAGACGAAAATCATAGGGTTCCTCTTCACAGTCAGATGTCTTAGTTACCGAGACGAGGGAGATGAATAAAAGCAGAGATTCGAAGTACAGAGGCAAGACCAGAAGTAAGTCCAATAAATTCGCTAATGTTGAGTGTTATCATTGTGGTGGAAAGGGGCATATCAAGAAGTATTGTTGGAAGTTGAAGAGGGAAAACAAGCAAAACAAAGATACAGATAAGAAGAAAGATGATAATGATAAAGATCAGGTTTCCATTATTGAAAACTTTCTTATTGCTTGTGATGTTGATGTTGTTAATCTTGCATGTCATGAGATGAGCTGGGTAGTTGACAGTGATGCTTCTATTCATGCTACATCGCGGAGGGATCTCTTTTCAACCTATATAGCTGGTGATTTTGGGGTTGTAAAAATGGGAGATAGTGGCATAGCCAAAGTTGTCGTTGTAGGCGATGTTTGTTTAGAAACCAACAATGTCACAAAGTTGGTTCTTAAAATGTGAAACATATTTCCAACATCCGTTATAACCTACTTTCTGTGGGTAGACTTGATGATGAAGGATTCTGCAATACTTTCTCTGATGGTGGATGAAAGCATACTAAAGGAGCTTTGGTTGTGGCTACAGGTAAAAAGTACTCAACTTTATACTTGTTACAGACAGGGCTCTCCAGAACCAGTATCAATGCAATGGAGAATGACGATACAGTTGAGTTATGGCACAAAAGACTATGTCACATGAGTGAGAAAGGCTTATCGATGTTAGCCAAGAAAGGACTACTACATGGAGTGAAGAGTACTCATCTGAGAAATTGTGCTCGCTGTTTAGCAGGTAAGCAGAACAAAGTTTCCTTCAAAGTATCCCCTCCTTCTAGAAAACCAAATGCACTTAATCTGGTGCATTCAGATGTTTGTGGTCCAATGAAGACAATAACACTTGGTGGTGCTCGTTATTTTGCGACATTCATTGATGATCATTCAAGAAAGATATGGGTTTATACCTTGAAGACAAAGGATCATGTATTGAATGTTTTCAAACAGTTTCAGACCTCAATTGGGAGAGAAATAGGGAGAAAGCTGAAATGTATCCGAACAGATAATGGAGGAGAATACTTAAGTCCATTTGATGATTATTGTAGAGAACAGGATATTCGGCATCAGAAAACACCTCCAAAGATACCTCAGTTGAATGGTTTGGCAGAAAGAATGAATAGGACATTGGTGGAGAGAGTCAGATGTTTGCTTTCACAAGCAGGTTTGCCAAGATCCATTTGGGGTGAGGCTTTGAGTACAGTTGTACATGTGTTGAATCTCACACCTTGTGTTCCTTTACAGTTTGATGTGCTAAACAGAGTCTGGACAGGTAAAGATGTTTCTTATGATCATCTTCATGTCTTTGGATGCAAGGCATTTGTGCATATTCCCAAAGATGAAAGGTCCAAACTTGATGCTAAAACTAGATAGTGCATATTTTTAGGGTATGGCCAGGATAATTTTGGGTACAAGTTTTATGATCGAGTCAGCAAAAAGCTTATTAGAAGCCATGATGTCGTGTTCATGGAAGATCAAACCATACAGGATATTGAGAAAGCAGATAAGATAGAGCCACAGTATAGTGATGACATGATAGACTTAGATCCAGTTCCTATAGCACCAACACCAGTGCCAGAAAATGCTGATGAGTTGCAGAATGACCAGCCAGATGCAATTGATGTGAATGAAAATGCTCCCATACAGGCTGAAGCAAATAATGATGCTGATAATCAGTTGTAAGAACCAGACGTTCCAGCTCAACTTAGAAGGTCCAACAGAAACATACAACCTTCCACACGGTATTCAGCTAATGAATATGTTCTACTTACTGACGGGGGAGAATCCGAAAATTATGAAGAAGCAATGGAAGATGAACACAAGAAAGAATTGATTGAGGCTATGAAGGATGAAATGAAGTCACTATATGAGAATCACACCTTTGAGTTAGTAAAGTTGCCTAAAGGCAAAAGAGCTTTAAAGAATAGGTAGGTGTACTGAGTGAAGCAAGAAAAACACTCATCATGTCCACGGTATAAAGCTAGATTGGTTGTCAAAGGATTCAGCCAAAAAAAAGGTGTTAATTTTAATGAAATATTTGCTCGAGTTGTGAAGATATCATCTATTCGGGTTGTTCTCGATTTAGCAGCTAGTCTTGATCTAGAGATTGAGCAGATGGATGTCAAGACTGCTTTCCTTCACGGTGACTTAGAGGAAGAAATTTACATGGAGCAGCCAGAAGGTTTCGAGGTAAAGAAAAAAGAGGATTATGTATGCAGATTAAAGAAAAGTCTTTATGGCTTGAAGCAGGCACCGAGACAATGGTACAAAAAATTTGAGTCAGTTATGGGGGAGCATGGTTACAAGAAGACAATTTCTGACCATTGTGTTTTTGTACAGAAATTTAATGATGATGATTTTATCATTTTGTTGCTTTATGTTGATGACATGTTGATTGTTGGCAAGAATGCTTCTCGGATTGATAGGTTGAAGAAGCACTTAAATAAGTCTTTTGCTATGAAAGACTTAGGGTCAGCAAAACAAATCCTTGGCATAAGGATTAATCGAGACAGAGATGCTAAGAAGTTGTACATGTCATAAGAAAAGTACATTGGGAAAGTGTTTCAGAAGTTTAATATGGACAAAGCTAAAATGGTTAGTGTTACGGGGGAACTTAGCCACCATGCCCCACGTGACCGGCACGCGCGCCCAGGAAGACTACGGCAGCCCCTTGATCCAGCAATCCGACCCCGAGTCGGACATCTTCGGCTCCGCAGCCCGACCCCGAGTCGGCTGCCCCTTGACCCAGCAATCCGACCCCGAGTCGGACATCTTCGGCTCCGCAGCCCGACCCCGAGTCGGCAGCCCCTTGATCCAGCAATCCGACCCCGAGTCGGACATCTTCGTCTCCGCAGCCCGACCCCGAGTCGGACATCTCTCGACAACGACAGGCTATTCCCCAGAGGCACGCCGCGGCCCTCTGCTCCACTACACCCAGCAACGGTCGTATCCGGCGCTGCTCCACGATCCCCTGTAACAGCCGTACAAAGCGGAGCTCCACTACGCCCTGTCATGGCCGTACCCAGCGCTGCCCCACGACGCCCTGTAACGGCCATGTCAGTGGCAGCTCCATCGTGCTACACGATGACCAACCCCCCAAAAGGACCCCCCAGCCTGGTATATATGCGGCTGGGGGGAGAAGGGGGGAGGTAAGCAAGAACTTCCAGAGCATTCTCTTACTTGCTACTATTATCTCTCCTTCTCCTCCAATCTCCTCTGACTTGATCGTCGGAGGGCCCCCACTACCCCAGTGGTGGTGCGAGGCTTGCTTGCAGGTTTTCCGGTGGAAGGTGGAGCGCAATCAACACCAACCAAGGCAACTCAAACGGAACCCCGTTCACACCGCTGTGCCAATCGTTCTCGGTTTGGACCACCAGCAATAGTTGGCGCTAGAGGAAGGGCAACCGAATCTCAGAGCGATCGTAATGGCACGGCGAGGTGGTCGTGGAGCTTCCAATGCCTCCGGTCGCGGGGCCTCTCGCGCCTCCGGCCGGGAGGCCGCTGCGTCTCCAACACATCCTCAGCAACACTCCACCGCTCCACCTCCCATTCAGATGGTCGAAGCCGCTCAGTTCGACCAGTTAGCCCAGCAGGTTCGCACCCTCGCGGAGGCAGTGCAGAACCTGCAGGGTGTGATGTCTCGGGCGCCGCAGCGGGCCCAGGAGCCGCTGCTCCCTGAGCGCTCACCTGTCCTCCTCAACCCGCGCTCCTTCCTCTCCCATGGGGAGGAGCGCCGGCGCGAGGAAGATTCTCGAGCACGGTCCATTCTGCCGGGACCTTCCCATCGGAGCTGCGCGGGGTACGAGAGGCGGGCCCGGGCGCGTTCCCAGATCCCCCAGTCCTCAAGGAACCCGCGCTCCAGTCGGTCCCCCTCTCGGTGCTCCTTGTCTCCCACCCATCGGTCGCGCTCCCTGGACCGGCGGGTGGACGATCTCCACCGATAACTCCAGGTCCTGAAGGGCCACTCCAAAGATCCCTTCGCCGACTTGGAGATCTCCTCCCAGCCGGCGCTTGCCTCGAGGATCCTGCGGACCCCGAATCCGCCGGGGTTTAAAATGCCGGCGATCGAGCCCTATGACGGGGCGGCGGACCCGCGGGATCACGTCGAGAGTTTCAGGACCCTTATGCTCCTCCACGGAGCATCAGATCCTCTCCTCTGCAAGGCCTTCCCGGCGACCCTCCGTGGCCCGGCAAAGGCGTGGTTCGCCGGCTTGGAGGCTAACTCAATCCAGTCCTTCGACCAGTTTACTCGCCTCTTCATCACCCATTTCGCCGTCAGTAGCCGGCGGCGACTGGTCTCCGACTCCCTCTTTGATGTCCGGCAAAACGAGGGGGAAAGCTTGCGGGATTATCTTACCCGCTTCAACAAGGCTACGCTGGAAGTCCGGAACCTGAGCCAGGAGGTGGCTCTTTCAGCCCTGAAGCGTGGCTTCCGAAAGGGCAGACTCACCTTCTCCCTGGACAAACGCCTGCCGCGGAGCTTCCCGGAGCTGTTGTCCCGGGCGAACCAGTATGCGGACGCCGAGGAGGCGGCCGCCCACCGGAGCAAGGAGGCCGCCGAGATCCCTCCAAAGCTCGGGAAGAAAAGGCGAAAAGAGGCACGCCAGAGGAGGAGCCCGACGCCTCAACGTCGGCGCAGAAGCCTGTCGCCGGCGAGGAACCACGGCGCCCTACGCCCTCGTTCTCCGCCCCGACGTTTCAACCGGTACACTCCTCTCCTGACTCGCCGGGCCCAGATCCTCATGGAAATCAAGGGGCGGGAGGACCTCCCGGTCCCGAGACAGATGAAGAAGATTCCTGGGAGGAGGCCCTCTCGGGCGTACTGTGAGTACCACCGGGACCACGGCCACGACACCGAAGACTGCTTCCAGCTTCGGGACGAGATCGAGGCTCTCATCCGCCGAGGGCGTCTCGGTCGATATGTGAACGACCGACGTCCCCCCGCAGACCCGCGTCCGGCCGACCCGGCCCCTCAGGAGCCTCGGGAGCAGAATCGACCCGTCGCGGGCGTGATCCACACTATCACTGGGGGCTGCCCCCGGCCCGAGAGGAACGCAGGGGGCTCGACTGAAGCGTCAGGGGCAGCCGTCGCAAAGAGGCAGAGGGTCGGTAATGTAATCACTTTTTGTGATGAAGATGTAAAGGGGGTTCAGACCCCCCACGATGACACTCCGAACACTCCGGACGGCGTGTATCCCGCGGCCCACGTATCTCCGCACGCGCCCAGGCCGCATCCGCCTCGAAGAACGCGCGTATCGCGGCCGCTTAACTGGCACTCCTCGCAAGCAGCAACTGGCCGGTCCGATTTCCCAGGTAACGCCTCAATTAGCATTTAATGGCCTTCTAGTGTTCCCCAGGCGACGCTTCGAGAGGGGGAGAAACACGATCGCAGCTGGCCACGGAGAAATCCCGTCGAGCGGCAAGTGACAGGCGCGTGGCCAACGAGCGGAATTCCCCGAGGCTCGGCCCTCGGATGCCAGGCTAACCCGATGATCATCCCGGGAGCAGACTAGCCTGAAGCCCCGACCGGTCGCCTCGGCTTGCGCCAGCCTTGGCCGACCAACGAGCGGAATTCCCCGAGGCTCGGCCCTCGGATGCCAGGCTAACCCGATGATCATCCCGGGAGCAGACTAGCCTGAAGCCCCGACCGGTCGCCTCGGCTTGCGCCAGCCTTGGCCGACCAACGAGCGGAATTCCCCGAGGCTCGGCCCTCGGATGCCAGGCTAACCCGATGATCATCCCGGGAGCAGACTAGCCTGAAGCCCCGACCGGTCGCCTCGGCTTGCGCCAGCCTTGGCCGACCAACGAGCGGAATTTTCCGAGGCTCGGCCCTCGGATGCCAGGCTAACCCGATGATCATTCCGGGAGCAGACTAGCCTGAAGCCCCGACCGGTCGCCTCGGCTTGCGCCAGCCTTGGCCGACCAACGAGCGGAATTTCCCGAGGCTCGGCCCTCGGATGCCAGGCTAACCCGATGATCATCTCGGGAGCAGACTAGCCTGAAGCCCCGACCGGTCGCCTCGGCTTGCGCCAGCCTTGGCCGACCAACGAGCGGAATTTCCCTGAGGCCTAACAACCCTCAGATGCTAGGCTAACCCGATGACCATCCCGGGAGCAGACTAGCCTGAAGCCCCGACCGGTCGCCTCGGCTTGCGCCAGCCTTGGCCGACCAACGAGCGGAATTTCCCGAGGCTCGGCCCTCGGATGCCAGGCTAACCCGATGATCATCCCGGGAGCAGACTAGCCTGAAGCCCCGATCGGTCGCCTCGGCTTGCGCCAGCCTTGGCCGACCAACGAGCGGAATTTCCTGAGGCCTAACCCTCGGATGCCTGGCTTAGCGCCGGAAGAATTTCCTGAGGCCTAACCCTCGGATGCCTGGCTTAGCGCCGGAAGAATTTTCTGAGGCCTAACCCTCGGATGCCTGGCTTAGCGCCGGAAGAATTTCCTGAGGCCTAACCCTCGGATGCCTGGCCTAGCGCCGGACGAATTTCCTGAGGCCTAACCCTCGGATGCCTGGCTTAGCGCCGGAAGAATTTCTTGAGGCCTAACCCTCGGATGCCTGGCCTAGCGCCGGACGAATTTCCTGAGGCCTAACCCTCGGATGCCTGGCTTAGCGCCGGAAGAATTTTCTGAGGCCTAACCCTCGGATGCCTGGCCTAGCGCCGGACGAATTTCCTGAGGCCTAACCCTCGGATGCCTGGCTTAGCGCCGGAAGAATTTTCTGAGGCCTAACCCTCGGATGCCTGGCTTAGCGCCGGAAGAATTTCCTGAGGCCTAACCCTCGGATGCCTGGCCTAGCGCCGGACGAATTTCCTGAGGCCTAACCCTCGGATGCCTGGCCTAGCGCCGGAAGAATTTCCTGAGGCCTAACCCTCGGATGCCTGGCTTAGCGCCGGAAGAATCTCCTGAGGCCTAACCCTCGGATGCCTGGCCTAGCGCCGGAAGAACTTCGAGAGTCAGGAGTCGGCGAGACGCTACCAAGAGTTAAAAAGAGGAAGGACGAAAGTGAAATGAAGAAACACTCTGTTTCTGCCGAAGGATCGCTCGCGCCCCAAAGGCGAATCGACGCCATTAAGGAAGGATGTCCGCCGAAATCCTCAGACTGCCAGGTCAGCAACAACCGCCATACGCCATAAAGAAGACGGGGAGCTCGAAGCGCGCGCGCCTCTCCGAGGGATGGCGGCAATCTCGAAGCATCACTCCCTTCACCCGTTCCCCTTCTGGTTCCAGGCTCGGAAGTGGGGGGCTACTGTTACGGGGGAACTTAGCCACCATGCCCCACGTGACCGGCACGCGCGCCCAGGAAGACTACGGCAGCCCCTTGATCCAGCAATCCGACCCCGAGTCGGACATCTTCGGCTCCGCAGCCCGACCCCGAGTCGGCTGCCCCTTGACCCAGCAATCCGACCCCGAGTCGGACATCTTCGGCTCCGCAGCCCGACCCCGAGTCGGCAGCCCCTTGATCCAGCAATCCGACCCCGAGTCGGACATCTTCGTCTCCGCAGCCCGACCCCGAGTCGGACATCTCTCGACAACGACAGGCTATTCCCCAGAGGCACGCCGCGGCCCTCTGCTCCACTACACCCAGCAACGGTCGTATCCGGCGCTGCTCCACGATCCCCTGTAACAGCCGTACAAAGCGGAGCTCCACTACGCCCTGTCATGGCCGTACCCAGCGCTGCCCCACGATGCCCTGTAACGGCCATATCAGTGGCAGCTCCATCGTGCTACACGATGACCAACCCCCCAAAAGGACCCCCCAGCCCGGTATATATGCGGCTGGGGGGAGAAGGGGGGAGGTAAGCAAGAACTTCCAGAGCATTCTCTTACTTGCTACTATTATCTCTCCTTCTCCTCCAATCTCCTCTGACTTGATCGTCGGAGGGCCCCCACTACCCCAGTGGTGGTGCGAGGCTTGCTTGCAGGTTTCCCGGTGGAAGGTGGAGCGCAATCAACACCAACCAAGGCAACTCAAACGGAACCCCGTTCACACCGCTGTGCCAATCGTTCTCGGTTTGGACCACCAGCAACAGTTAGTACTCCTCGTGCTACTCACTCTAAATTGAGCACTAAACAGTGTCCTTTTACAGATGAAGAAAAGAAAGATATGAAGAAAGTTCGATATTCTTCAGCGGTAGGAAGTTTGATGTATGCAATGGTGTGTACAAGACCAGACATGGCTCATGCAGTTGGCACAGTTAGTCGTTTTCTTTCAAATCTAGGAAGAGAGCATTGGAATGCGTGAAGTGGATTATGAGATATCTTCGAGGTACATCCGGTTTGAAACTTAGCTTTAGATGTGAGAAACCTATGCTAGTTGATTACACGGATGCAGATATGGCTGGAGATGTTGATACTCGCAGATCTACTTCAGGTTATCTAATTACTTTTGCAGGAGGAGCCATGGCATGGGAAGCAAAGTTACAGAAGTGTGTTGCACTTTCTACCACCGAAGCAGAGTTTATTGCAGCAACAGAATCATGTAAAGAGTTGCTATGGTTGAGAAAATATATTGAAGAGCTTGGTTTCAAGCAAGAGCACTATGTGTTATATTGTGATAATCAGAGTGCTATCCATCTTGGTAAAAACTCTACCTTTCATTCAAAATCGAAGCATATTGATGTGAGATACCATTGGATTCGAGATGTTCTGAGTTCTAAATTATTGAAACTTAAGAAAATTCATACAGATGATAATGGTTCTGATATGTTGACGAAATCTTTGCCAAGAGAAAAGCTTGAGGCATGTCGATTGATCGCCGGGATGGTGAATCCCTCCACATAGTCGGGAGGGAGAGATTTGTTGGGTTATCCCTCCTATGTTGGAGGAGACTTAGCCCAACAAATGTGGGCTAAATTAATTAGTTTTAGCCTATTTCGTTGGACTATTTTTGGCCCAAAATGTGACGCCCATTAGGGCAACCTTTTATGTTGAGAAGGCTGGGTATGTGAGCCATCTTCCACGAGTTAAAATAGAGGGAGGCAGCGGAGAAGATACATAATTGATATTCCACGTGCAGTCTTGATCAAATGACGATCGGAGGTGATCTGTGGTTCGATCGAGATAAAATTTGGACAGCAGGCTCGCAACACGTGGTTCTTCGATCTGTACAGTGTGATCTTCATTTGCAGTCTTCTAGCACGGTCAGCTTTTGCAGAAACGTGGCTGCTGTTTATGTGAGATCTTCTCAATCTTTCTCTTTTATTATTGATGTTTGCCAAGAATATTATTCTTGAGATTATGTGGTGATATATACCTCTAGTTTTGGCTAGAGAGAACAGATTGTATACCCATTATTTGTTGATAGTGGAAGATTTTGGGTGGACTACGGTCCCCTGGTTTTTACTCTCCACATTAGGGAGGTTTTCCACATAAGAATTTGATGTTCCTTTTGTGTTCTTTTTTTTTATCAGCTAAGTATTTGTGAATACCTTGATATATATATTAGGTGGATTGGTTCTAGTTGTTTGTTTTCTAACAGGTTTATATAAGGTGGGAGAGTTGTTGATTCTGTTGTACTTTAATTGTCTAGTTTGTTGTTATCTCCCAATCCCAACGGACACTAGCTTTAAAATGAAAAAAATATAAAGGCTTCTATAAGCAGAATAAGTGGGTTAAAAATAATTGATGTCCACCAAACCAGCCTTAACAATTTCACTAATTGAATCAAAAGATGCATGGCAATTGCTCTCTCCCACACTCATGCTAAAAGAGGTGGAAGTCTGCCGGATGGTGTGATGAGGCACCTAATGACACGTTGTCTTCATCAAGGTCTAGTTGTCCAATGAATTCATCAAACTCAACTAGTCCGATAAATGAGATGGAGATATTTTTAAGAATTTTGCATAAAAATTTTGAAGATTAGTGACAAATGAAATAGTATATTTGACTGTAGTTTTTTTCCCAAGAATATATATAGCTATAATTAGTTAATATAAAAATAAAATATATTATCGTTAATTAATAAAGATAATCATTTTAAATGGCATTTGGTGATCCAAATAGAATCACTATGGTGATCTTGGATCAATGATGATCCTTATCTTGAAGTTATCTAATCTCTAATAATTTAAGATTACCACATATAGTATGCTATATTACACTGATTAAAATTTTCCGAATATCTCGAGCTAACATGTTTGATATACCATGAAAATTTAAGATCACCGGCTAAAAACCAACTCTGAAATATTCTATAACATTTAATTGGGGCTGAATAGATTGAAGGAACTCTGACTACTTTTTTCCACGAAGCTAAGAGATATTTTATTTCTAAATTTCAACCCAATATCACTACTAATGTGCATCCAGGTTGACAATAGTTTACCAAAAGGACCGTCCAATTAGTATTCGCCACGACGTTTGTGTGCAGCTAGTCAAAAGCTGCTGCTTGGCAGGCCAGATGTTGCGCGACCGGGTTTGCATCTCAACAGCTCCCAATGTTGGCAGCATCCTAGCCAGGATACTAGGTGATCACCGAAATCCTGCCGATATGATAGGTAATACGTCATCTGAGTGCGAGACACTTGCATCTGATATTCGGGCTGTACCGAGGCTAGTCATTTTTGGCCAACCCATGTGTCCTAATTCTGCGGTGGTAGGCATTCTCCATCTATACAATCATCTCTAGGGGGAACCCAGAGGATAAGTGCTTAGATGTCCTAACGGACTGCAAAAGAACTTCTTTTGGTTCTTTGAGGTATTTGAGGGTCTTCTGTCGGACACACTCCGACAAAAAGATTTTTACGTTTGCATTATTTCAAATTGAAGCACGGCAATTCAACCAGGATCTCTATAGTGACCGTCTGCTACAAATCCTCATCAAGCCCGGCTAGAGCAGTGGATCGTTGAGTTCCCCAGCATCGTGGTATTTCTCGTATGATGTCTAGAATGGGTTGATTTTCGGTGCAATAACTACGATAGAATAAGTACGTGACCTAGTTGCGTTTAAGTCATGGCTGATCTTGGAATCATTGTCGCATCCCAAACAACATCTTAATTAGTACCCTTCGGGCAAATGTTAATATGTAAGTAATGATATAAAGCCCTCATACTCCATATGTTCCTTTACTATTTTAATATAAATTTTAGATCAGGCTTGTCAAATCAATATGTGGTCCAGGAGGTTGGTGGCGATATTCCTGGGGTAGGTGTGGTTCACGGGTCAAGCTATGCATGATTCACTCCCTGGCACACTGGAAAAAGTAGCGGAAAGGGCTGAAGCATCTTCCTCCCATCTACCCCACTAGTTTTGGAGCATGCAGCATCTTATTATATGCATCATCTCGATTCGGTTCGAGTCGAGTATTATCGAGCTTGAATGGCAAAATATTAAGCTCAAGGACCCACAGACATAATATATATTTTCTTTAATTTTTATTACTTTTTTTATCGAATTGGATGGTCACTCTTCTCATTAAATTATTCTTTCTCGTGGTGAACTTTTTTTCCCCGCAGTAACGGTCGAAAACAATATAATTTTAACTTGTAGCGAAGCGATACGTTTTGTTTTGTTTCTTTTGCGATAACGTAGACGTCTGGTGGTCATTTCCAAAAAAATACCATAATATAATAACATGCACAGCACTCAATCGTGCTTTTATCTGCTTCTGCTGCTTCTTCTTCTTCTACTTTTATTTTATTTTATTTTATTTTATTTTATTTTATTTATTTATTTATTTATTTTAAAAAGACATTTCATACAACTCTAATGTAAGTATATCCAGCCACATCAAAAGAATATGTAATGCATAAAAGGCTGATCACACAAAAGAGGATGACCATCACCATATTTGACCATTTTCTGACCCATCACCACAGAAAAATTTTCCTCAAGGTATCCTTCCTTTAATGGCTGCTCAACGACCTCTTTGCAACAGCCCCACTCCAATGGAGCCAAATCGAATTGACTGTATAACTAAGCATTGAAACCCAAATCAAATGCAACTCCAATATTTTTCTGCAAAAAATAATTTGCAGGGATCCAATAAAAAACGTTTTGAGTAAATAAAACTTTTAATTAGAAAAGATAAAAAGAATTCTTAAAAAATATATTTTTTTACAATAGAAGCAGAGTTGAAGAAGCTAGTTAGCTTGAAATTTATCAGGCAGCGTGCACGAATTCTCTATGATTTTTCAAGCATTTAATCTGGATGTTGGAAATCGTAGAGTTTCCTCTTTCCTATCGGGCTAATAGATAAAGAGATTTCTACGATCAAGACTTTTAATGCTTTGGCCATTTATGGTGGTAACAGAAATGCTGGTATAAACAAAGGACTGGTAATGTTGGACAAACAACAGTTGGGCTTCGTATCCAAGAGCAGAAGCTTCATGGGCAGTGAAATTTCTATGATTTATTTTAATGATTATTTTTATCGCTCTCTCAAATATATAGGCGAATCAGAGTCGTTGGGAATGTGATTTGGCCCATTTCAGCCCATTCACTACAATATGACTCACTGATATTTATATTTTAGCAATTATTCTAAATAAAATGAATAAATGTAGCATTAATAGCGTGAGACGAAAACATCACGAAGACACGTCGATCATAGAGGTAACAGACATTTTTTTTTTTTAATAAAAACGGAATATTATATAGCTCTCTTACGTGACTACAGCAACTAAATCAAGAGAAATAAAATGATACAAGATAACAGACATCTTCCGCAGCTACAACTTATTGACGCTCCCAGGGGTCAACAAAGGTTGACAGCAAGAGCAGAGACAGACGCTACGGCCAAGACTAGCAACATACGGGGGTTACAGGATTGCAGCAGCTTCTTACGTAATCTCACTCTAAACATCGGAAAAATAAAAAGAAGATCACAAACAACTGCGACTAGGCTTGTGCTTGGACATCACCATTGGTGGCCGCCGCTTCCACATCCACAGCATCAAGGGTCAGACCGGACCCCTCAAACTTTTGCTCGGTGATGCGGTCCAACTTCCGCGCCATCTCCGGACTCATATGATTCCTCCAATCCCCTGCCCCGCCTTTCCTGAAGAAAGAATCATTGGTTAGGACGAAATCGGGACGCAGTTTACCCGTCTTGTTGACCTCCAAGCTCTTCATCTTGTCAAAGCTGCACAGTTTTATGATCTCCTCCACCACCCCTTCCTTCTCTTCCTCTGGAGAGAAGGGACACCCCATGAACTCGGCCAATCTCTTCACAATCCGCGGCGGATCCCCTAACATCTCCTCGTACTTCAAGAACAGCACCTTCTCTGGCCTCCTCTGGCTCTCCTCCCAGTACTCGAGAACATGCTCCCATATCGGCCCGTAGGGGCAATTGCCCTCACAGAACATCTCAAAGGCCTTGGTAAATGGAATTGGCTCCATAGCTTGCGGCCTCATCCTATTATTGTAGTGGAACCGGGAGACCAACACATCCTTGGGGTCCCGGCAGACATATATGAGCTTGCATCCTAGGCTCTTGATGGCGTGTGGCAGGAGAGAGTAAGGCAAGTGAGTGTTGAGGATCCGAGGTGATGACATGGCCTCTAGTTCTGAGGCTTCGCCTTTGGCGTAGGTTATGCCCATGATAGGGACGAACTCGTGAGGATTTTGGCGAAGGAGAGGGTGGTGATCGAGAGGGTATTGGGTTCGTGTCATGATGGCGTAGGTGAGGGCTTTGAGCCAGGTGGTGCCGGACTTGGGATAGCTTAGCACGAAGAGGTCGTCGGGGCGAGCCTTGAAGTTCTGTTGCATGTCCATGATGCCTTGGAGAACGCGTTCGGGGATCCAAAAGCCTTGGTATTTTCGGATGCGCAGGGGTGCCCAGCCTTCCTCCAAGGGGAGGGTTGAGATGAGGTCGGTGAAGTTTGAAGGAGGTCTTGGATCCGCACCTTTTTTGCCTTGAGACTCCATTGGAGGGGGGCTGTTGCAAAGAGAGGGTAGAGCAGCCATTGAAAAAAGGATGCTATGCTATGCTCTCAAGTAGGCGTTTGTTTGCAGGGACTATGGTTGTTCTTCTCCTGGAGTGGCCTTGTTATCATCCTCTAAATAGGATAGATAGTGAGGGAGTGACATGTTAAAATTAAAAGTTAACAGCACGAGGGTCCGAGACCCCGACATATTTAATAGGTTGAGTTGTGGCCCCGGCTGTCCGCACATTAAGGCCCGTTTGCAAAATAAGTTTAGATAGAACAGCACTATTTGGTAAAAAAATTAGAATGTTATATTAGTTTTATCAAAAAACTGAAAATATCTTGTGAGGACCCCTAGCTGGATAGATCTTGGGTACTTATACAGGATCAAAGAACTCAAATAATATCTTCCGGCTAACTATTTTGGGTAAGATACTGGGTTGTTATAAATGGTATCAGAGCGGACACAACCCATAATCTATGTGGACTGGGGGACACTGCAGCACGGATCCATTGGGGCTGACCACGGGCCAATCATGGTGTTTGTAATTAGATTTGAACCCTTAACCTGACGAGGACGTCAGAATTTGAACGGGAGGAGTATGTGAGGATCCATGCGGGTGTGTGTTTAGTCCCACATCGGTTATTCGCTGGGTAGATCTTGGGTACTTATACAGGATCAAGGAACTCAAATAATAACTTCCGGCTAGCCATTTTGGGTGAGGTCCTGGATTGTTACACATCTACTTAGAAAAACTCCAAAATAAAACTTTTTCGTAAAAGTACTTTTAGCACGCATTAAGAAACTATTTTAGATTTATAAAATATTCTTTTTAAGTTGTAAAAAAAATAATTTATTTTTTAGACCACAATATTCATTATAAAATCATATAATTACAAGAAGTGTCCGTTTATATTATAATGCACGAAGAAAAAAAATCTGTAGGAGACACAACAAACAACAAACCCCATTTGGCCTTTGTTTTCTCCCTTATCACGTGATCAAGGTATTATTTCTTTTCAATATTTATTTATCCACCGTTTTGAACAAGAAAAGCATTGGAAAATCTTACTTGTAATGGTTATGTGCCTTTATATTTTTTTTAAAAAAATTAGTTTCTAAAATATTATATATAGTAATAAAATATTAATATATAATGATAATAATTATAATATTTTATATCAAAATATTATATTATACTATAAATAGATATGTTATATTATATAATATTGAATTATTTTATACTATTATGCTATAGTATACAATATTATATTAACTATATTAGAATAATATAATATTATATTATAGTAATATTATACTATATCATATATTTATATATTAACATATATTATATTTTATTATGCTTTGTTGCGTAATACTATACAATATTTTTTATAGTAAATTTGTAATACTAAAATTATTTTTTTAGTTTATTTGTCAAATACATATTAAAAATTTACAGTATTTTAAAAATATAGGTACCTAACAACAAATAATTTTTGTAGTTGTATTTTTAAAAAAATATTTTTAAAAGCACTGTTGCCAACAGTTCTGCCAAATGAAACTTAAATTATTGTGCTTATGAGGTATCTCGCCAAAGGTGCCGGGAAACAAATAAATCAATTGTCTGGCTCTTGATATTTGGGAATTCTCTCACGCCAGAACCAAAAGTCCCTGCAGCATAGCGTGAGAGGATTGATGCATTTGATGGGATTATAGCATGGCGGCAATTTACTCGCAGGCTCACAGGAGGACAGGTGACAGGACAAGGCATTGGGGCCTTTAACCGCACCATTGTTGGGAATCAAAGTATTTTTTAATATTTTCGGTTTTTTCTTTTCTTTATAATTTAACAGCTATCTAAACATTATCGTCATGTTGCAGATTGCCAACGCCAAAAAAAATGGTGCAAAAATAATAAAAAAGAAAAAAAGAAACTATAATAAAACATGAAAACATATTATACAGTGAGACAGCAATATATAATATAATAATATATTGTAAAAAAATAATATTAATATTTATGTGGCGTTTTATACCATAGTCTCCTTACGGGGTAAAACAATGTCTATATATGTCTGAATCCTCCCGGTTGAATGATAACTATGGCACTTGTCTTTTCTTCTATTATAAATAATAGTGCTTTTGAAGATCCACATGTTCGCTCTACTTGTATAACGTTGCAGTTGAATGAATTATAATGATTTCTATCAAAAAAATATATAATTATAATATATTAAAGAAATATTACAGTTTGATCTACCCAACTTTGTCTGATTTTTGGACAAACCTCATTTGCTTCAAAAATCTTCTATTTGGATTCTCTAAATTAGTTGAGTGACCTAATATAGTCCATCGAGTTAACACGACCATAAGAATCGAGTCAAATGTCCAAAGTACATTTTAGGACTAAAATAAACTTGGTATCATCATTTATTAATTCGTGACGCGGCTCACCACCAATAATAACCAGGCATAGGGCTCGAGAAGATCCGCTTCGCGCGGTTACCTGCAAGGCTGCAACAGTATAGATTACCTTCCAGGGCTACCAAGCCTCCATTTCCCGTGAGCTCCGTCATGGCCACGCCTTCTTCCGTAACTCCCGATGGCGGATTTGCCTTAGCGCCCGAGGAAGCAAAGCGAGAGGATGCTCCAAAACCTCCGAAAGAGTTCGATGATCTCATCTCTACCCTGCCTCTAAACCAAGACTGGATACCCATCCGCCTCCGGAAATACCAAGACTTCTGGATCCCCGAGCACTCTCTTCCAGACGTCATGGCCATGCAACAAAACTTCCAGGCTCGCCCCGACGACCTCTTCGTGCTGAGCTACCCCAAGTCCGGCACCACCTGGCTCAAAGCGCTAGCCTTTGCCATCATGAACCGAACCCGCTACTCCATGGCCGATCACCCTCTCCTCCGCTCCAACCCCCACGAGTGCGTGCTCTTCATCCAGAGACTCTTCTCCGACGGCAGGCCGTCCAAATTAGAGGCCATGCCTTCCCCTAGGTTGCTCGGCAGCCACTTACCATACCCTCTGCTCCCGAATTCCATGAAAGGATCCGGCAGCCGATTCTTGTACGTTTGCCGGGATCCCAAGGACGTGTTCATCTCCCGGTGGCACTTCAACGACAAGATGAGCCCCGACTCCGTGGAGCCTATTCCATTCGGCAAAGCTTTCGACTTGTATTGCGACGGCGTCAGCCCCTACGGATCGATATGGGAGCACGCACTTGGTTTCTGGGAGGAGAGCTTGAGGAGGCCTGAGAAGGTGCTGTTCCTCAAGTACGAGGAGATGCTGGAGGAGCCGGCGGGGAGTGCGAAGAAGCTGGCGGAGTTCATGGGGTGCCCTTTCTCGCCGGAGGAAGAGAAGGAAGGGGTGGTCGAGGGGATTATAAGGCTTTGTAGTTTTGATAGTCTGAGCAAACTGGCCGGGAGCATGACGCACAAGCTCAACACGAAGCTGCCGCTGCAGACTACTTCATTCTTTAGGAAAGGAGAGGCAGGGGATTGGAGGAACCACATGAGCGAGGAGATGGCTCGGAGGATGGACGCGGTAACCTCGCAGAAGCTAGAGGGATCTGGTCTGACCTTCGGGATGAGCGCGGGCGTGGAAGCTAATGGAATGTGATTTGCATTTTGATGTGCTTTACCTCTTCCAATCTTGGTTGGAATTGTTCCCCCAGTAATCACTTCATCTTGGGGTGCTTGGGTTAATAAATTTCTGGCTTAATCTCTATGTATTGCTGCCTTTTGCAATACTTAAATTTAATATTATGATCTGCTATCAAGTGCTTGGTGTTATACTCAAGATTTTGGCTGAAGAGTTAAGATCTGTCCTCGTCCGTTCTCCAGCACTAGGATCTTCATTTCTTAAAACAAATATGATTAGTATCAGTCACAAATTAACTATATGAATTAGTTAAACCCAATTTTAAGTGCTTATATTCGATAAGCTTTATCCGTTATCTAGATTGTTTAATTTTTTGAAGGTAAAATAGATTGTTTTATTAAAATTGGGATTTAGGTTTTAGCATTTTCTTCGGCTTTCTGGGTTGCTCCATGCAAACTCTTATTAGGATGTTGTTTGGGCTATCTAACCTACCTTGGGTCTTCTATTTTTTTCTTTTTTTTATTTATTTCTATTCTTTTTGTTCCAAATCATTTTGTGAGTATTTGTAAGTGTGTGCATTTTATACTACATCGGCTATATATTGGATAAATCTTAGATATTTATACAAGATTAAAAAATTCAAATAATATCTTTAGACTAGCAATTTTCGATGAGTTTTTAAATTGTGACAAATGATATCAGAGCAAACTCAGATCATAGCCCATATAGGCTAGGAGACACTGCAACGTGGGGTCTACTTGAGCTGACCATGAGTAGATTGTGGTGTTTGTGCTTAAATTTGTGGTTTTTGTAAATAAATTTGAACCTTTGCTTGGCGAGGATACCAAGACTTAAACAAAAAAAAAAGTATGTGAGAGTCACGTGAGTGTATATTTGCTCTCATATCGACTATATATATAATAGATTTCGGATACTTATAAAGAGTCATGGAATCTTATATTACCATTTATATAACCTTTTTTTGGTGAGGTTCTAGGTTTTTATATATTTTCTCTCTTAATTTTGTACCTCTAAGCTAAAGACATTTTCAGCAAGTGGTGAAAAGACAAAATATTTAAGCAAGATATATAAGATACATTTGGTTTGCAATTGGAATCAGAATTGGAATCAAAATCAAAATTTGGATTGGAATGGAAATTAGAATGGCTATATCTCTCGAAGCTTTTGGTTCGTGACTGAAATTTAAATCAAAATGAGATTTGAATACTATAAAAAGATAAAAATTAAATTTTAAAAAATTAAGATATTTTATTTTATTTTAAAATCAAAATAGAAACGAGACACTTCCAAACTAAACAACTGCAAAGAGAGTAGCTCTTTTTTAGCTCCTAACTTAAGAAGCACTCTTTAATTATTTCTCTTATCCTCTAACTTGGATAATGAGAAAAAGGAATCTTTTGACTCGCAGAAGAAATAATTTCGGTCGTCGGAATGGGATACAGCTAAATTTGCCTACATTATAGCTTCCTGACTGCACGGGTCCAGTGGTTGGTCCGGACTTCAGACGTAATGATAAATCAACAAACAATTGGCAGAGAAAAATAAAAGAAAAAGGAGGGAATGGATGCTTGTTTTTGGGAGTGGAGAAGGGAAAGGAAAAAAGAAAAAGAAAAAAGGAGAGAAAGGAGAATTGACAAGTGACAACCCCATTAATTTTCCTGGCAATGTATGGTACATGTTTTTGAGAAAAAAAATATTTAGTTGCTTGAAGCTTATGTGAAGTTAATAAACTTTGCCATTCCCATTGGTCATCTCGATCTCGATTAATGGTAAGCAACCTTCTTCCTGTGATCAAGGAATTCTCAGCTTTAAAACTACCTCAATCTCATAGTTCAACTTTCTCTAACTAAACATGTTCTTAAGTCCATATGCTGCTTTTATTTTTTATGTTTCAGTAATCTGTGCCGTAACTCAATGGCCATACTCTTCTACTCATGAACAGGAGGTCATGACATGCATCCTCTAAATTCTGAGAAAAAGATGATTACTCTTGCGTTAGCGTTTTGGTCAATGTAGCCTTGTTAGTAAAACTAAATGGGTTGGCACACCTTCGCAAATAGCTTGTACAAGTTTCAGAGTTTAAATTCTAAATATTGTTGAAAAACTACATCGGTTCGGAATTGGTTTTCTGAGTAAAGTTCTGGTCTTCTTTCCTTCTTTTAAACATCTTCGATGATGAAGCCAACGCCTGTAGTAATCTTGGGAAACTGATTCCCTAAAACTTACCTTCACGTAGCATCTAGTGAGTGATATTTAATATGAGAATTTCCCCAAAGCCTTTGAGACACTAAGTAAGGAGGACAACCATGGACCACCCGAGATATTATATTTATTTTCTAAAGCGATTAGTACAGCATCCAAGCATCATATAAGCGAATGGGACGACGGCCAAATCCCTCGAGCAGCCCACAAAAGATTCTATAGGACTTGGTGGTGGAGACCTCTATGTCATGAATTTTGGTGCTGCCGGCCTGCTTGCAAATGGGCCAAGGAACATGTGGACACCGACACACCAGTGGCTCTGATTGAAACCTAACCGCAAGGAACTCATAATTGCCTTTAATTCCCTTCCACCTACCCCCAATAATGGAGATCCATTCTTGGGCCTGGATCCCCTCCGATGCCAGATATTTGAGTTATGATGCTAGAGGGAGTCACGAGCGAGTAACAAGGATAGAATATATCATTCCAATTTTCTAAAAAAAGACTAAATTATATTTTGTTAATTAAATTTAGCAGTTTTGAAAAAATAATTATTAAAAGCTATTAGTTCCGTAATTGGCACCAAATGCGACACGGTACGATTAGATACCACGTTGTTGACATAAGAAATAACGCCTCTCAAGATGCATGATAATTTTCTCACAAAACACGATACATTCAACATACAAGAGATTGAGTGGACTCGCCCAATATAGGGTTCTCAAAACCCTTCTAGAGTGCTGATTTGGGGATGGCGAACAACCACAAACTAGGATTTGAGGATGGACCTTATCATCAGTTCCAGATCATACCAGCTTTTTTTTTCAAAAAAAAAACCCTTTGTCTTCACCACCTAAAGCAATGGGGCGTTAAGGATTTCCTTCTCCAAGGTCTCTCCTACGAGAAGCAGCTTTCTTCTAAGAGAAAAAGGTTTCTTTTCCAGAGCTCCCAATCTCAACCGGCCCAACTCTTTTCTTTCCATAAGAAAGACGCCAAAAAATGAAGCTAGCTTTACTTCGCGGCTTTCTCCATACCATGTAACTAGCCCAAAGTATGAATGACCTCTTCGTTTCATCAGGAGGGACACCCCAACGACATCCATCTCCAACTTCTAGCTGGGAGATAAATACTACTGTATGGACGCATTTTATTTTACTTTTATGGTACAAACTTAATCTTAGAGTTTGTCTTTGAGACAGTACTGGGTAGGCGGTAGAATCATGAATAAGGCCTTTATTCCGCTGTTATACTATCAAACACAATTCTTTAGCTGGAAAACTAGCTAGTCTTTTATATTGAATTGGGATAAGTAAGGGGGGATATAATTCTATTTCATGAAGCAAGTCCTATCCTCTCCACCTCTCTGGATAATGACGCAAGCTTCATCCATGTGCTAGCTGTTGAGAGAGAACAAGCGCATGGAATAAGAAGAAGAGAAGTGGAAGAGAACTCTATGAAAGTTATATTGATCAAGCAAAAGGATCCATTGCAAACTAAACCCTGAGCCTTATATAGACGACCCTTACAAATTCGATTGAGAATGAGAAACTTGATTTGAAAATAAAATAAAATATACTAAGATTGTTCGACTACAAAATCTGAAAATATGATGAAAAACTAATATTGTCTCTAATGATTTTTTTTTAAAAAAAAATTGATCAAATAGAATGGATCGATCGATTATGGCATCGTTGGGGCCTTCCGCTGCAAATCAGTTGGCTCCTAAAAGGTTTGGCATGGTCCATAGCCAAAGAATAACTAGAAGCGGAACTTAAAGCACCGTAGCGTAAGATAAATGCAGTCTTTTAAGCCCACGAACGGAAAGGGCCAGGTTAACTCTCTACCAAAAATAAGCACAACATGTGGAAGAAGGCCCAAGATGCTGTCCCAAAAGTATACCCAGCGAGCACTGCGGTCCAAATCCACACATTCTGTGCAACTTTTTTTATTAGACACCTTCATACTTTTGGTTATATATTTTTTTTTTTTAAAAAAAGAGAGAGCCTCTTATGCATCCTCGTATCATAGATTTGTCATTATTGCCGCAATCAAAAAAAAGTATATAAGTTAAAGTTGATGAGTTCAGTGAGAGACATATCTAAGCCTTGGTATTGGTATTAGAATTTAAAATTTATTATTTTAGTAGTTAAACGATCATAGAAATTTCTGGTCCAATCGATACATTTCTTTTTGCTGGGGACTTGGAAATAACCATCCCATTTACACTGGAAAACTGGGTATTGCAAATCGCTGTTTTATGCAGCAAATCAGCCATTGAACAAGAATGTATGGTAAGGGATAGAGGTGGTTACAAATTTCAAATTTGCACTATTGGCCTCTCTTTTTTTTTCTTTCTATTTGGTGAAAATTAAAATGGAGGTCACATTCAATATATTATATTTCCCTTGAATTTGATAATCAAAAGGTATGGGCGAGTGATCACTAGTGGTCTCGGCAAATATGTCAATGTGCACGTAGGCGTGACTTTGGGTTAGGTTATGTGCTTTTAGCTTGATGGAACGGCTTAGGACTATAGACCCAAATCTCTTTCAAGCTGGGTTCAGGCCAAACCTGGCTAGATTCTATCTCAATTCTATTCAATAATATATTAAATAAATTTGCATATCTTAGTTAATATCTCATACTAACAAATAATATCTTTAAAAATACCGGTAAATTCAGAATTGTCCACTAATTCCTTGTTTTAAGAGATATTATCATTGGGTTGTTGATTTATTTGTTGAGAGGGTTGTTGATTTATTTGCTAAGCGTTGAGTCAACCACCTAACATGCTATTTGATTACTCGAGAAGCGTGAAACAATGATAGTTTTCTCCAATATCTACGCAGACAAATGGATGATAGAGTATGGATCGCTTTAAGATCTATGCAGGGGTCGTTGGATGTGAAGGTAAGCTGTATCCATCCTCGAAGATCTAGCCACTTGTAACAAAAGAATATCTGAATTATGAACCGCTCCATCTTTGTAGCAAAAGATTTGTCTCTGCTGCATTCTAAAAGAGTTTCCTGAACCACCATTTATTGACGGGCACAGAGACGGGAAGTCACATGGCGTGTTGGTTTGGTAGGTTTTTGGTAGGTGTTGGATCTGCCTCTGGAGCATGAGGGGTCGAATTCATCAGGCTGTTGATGATGAGCACAAAACTCCACTGTACCAGCAAGCATGGGTATGGCTAGGGGTCCAGCTCTCATAGTATATATCCTGGCCTCTAGATCCACCCTTGTTCAAAGATGCTTGACAACAAGGAGAAGAGAATATCATCAAATTATAGATTCAATCAGAGCTAGATTCAGCAGTTATGACTTCAATACTAACTTATAAAAATTAATAAAATAATTCAAAATAGGAAAACTCCTATAAAATCTCATCTACTATTCAAATTCTATCTTCTACCTTAATTATCGTTGAAATTAGATTTTTATTATTGTAGTTGAAATTAGATTCTCTAAGCCTTTACGTAAGTCCAGCAAGACCAAAAGAGTGATCCAACAATCTTCTCCGGCGGCAATCCAAGAAAAAACTCGGGAAAAAGCTTGGTAATCAATAGTGATTACTCACCATTTCCGTGGCGGAGTCCATAGGACTAAGAGGATATCCTTTTTAAAGATGAAATCCTAGGGTTTTAGTCGTGTTCAACTTGCCCTCGATCTTCTGGAGTCTGCCGGCGTCGGGAGGAAAGAAGGCTTATAACCGGAGTCTTCTTCTCCGCCATCACACAAAAAGCATGCACGGGTCAACGAGCCCAAACCCCTTCCAGCCGGCCCCAAGGAGAAACTCGGCAAAAAGCTCGGTAATCGATGGTGATTACTTGCAATTTCTGTGGTGGAGTCCATAGGAGGAAGAGGCCGGATATCCTTTTTATACATGAGAACCTAGGGTTCTAGTCGTGCTCAACTTGCCCTCGAACTCCTGGAGTCCGTCGGCATCGGAAAGGAAGAAGGCTTATATTCGGAGTCTTCTTCTGCGCCATCCGCGCAAAGCATGCATGGGTCAATGGGCCCAAACCTCTTCTGGCTAGTCTACTAACCTAAATATGTTATCAGAATATGAAACATATTTACTGAAGATGTTAGAAAATTTTGGTCTTTGGATTGTGGCATACCAAATGCAGTGCCCTTAGATCACTACGGATTAGATAAACTAGCAGATAGAGGCAACAATTTAATCCTATTAAATAAGTCATGGGCAAGGCCTCTTGTGTGGTGCCGGACAGCTGTTTCAGGTTTTTATTTTTAATTTTTTTTGTTGTCGTCATTCTTTGTTGGCTTTATAAGAGAAAAAAATACATCTTTGTTCCCCCATCAACAACATCAACTACTGCCTGCTATTATTTTTGCAGGAAGTAATGGTACGGAACCCATGTGCATGGTGAAGGGAAAAACCCTTTTTAATTTGAAGCCATGGTTGGTATCCTTCGGATTAGTAGCACCTCACATGGCGTGTTTCTAGGCACAAAAAATCATGAAAAGTGTAAATATAAATCAGAAAAGTGGAAAAGGTATTTGTACATTTTTTTCTGAAATAAAACACATTCCATCCTATCTCCTTGATGTAAGATACTTACATTTTTTATAAATAAAATCTCATATAAAAGTTCCTAGAAGATTTCTCTCGTGAAGAAAAATAAATTCCGAATGCAGATGAAGAGGTCGACCATCTAGGAGATTTTCTAGATGATATTATATTCAACCATTCCAATGATGTCTAGATTTTCAGATTTTCTTTGTACACTAGATACACTGCATATGCTTGTGTAATAAAACATTATAGTTCAAGAATTAGAAATGCTAAATAAGAGGAAACATGAAAACAACTATTTAGATAAGCATTCACTAATAAAACTATAAGTAAGCATTCAAACCCAAATCAAATGCAACTCCAATATTTTTCTGCAAAGAATAATTTGCCAGGGGATCCAATAAAAAAGGTTTTGAACAAATGAAACCTTTAATTAAAAAAGATAAATTAGAAATTTTTATTGCGGTAGAATTCTTAAAAGATATGTTTTTCTACAATAGAACTAGGGCAGAAGAATCTAGTTATGTTGAAATTTATGAGGTAGCATGCACCAATTTGCAATGATTTTTCAAGCATTTCTTCTGGATGTTGGAAATCATAGAGTTTTCTCCTTCCCATCTGGTTAATAGATAAAGAGATTTCTACAATCAAGATTTTTAATGCTTTCATAATTCATAGTGGAAACAGAAATGCTGGTATAAATAAAGGACCGGTAATGTTGGACAAACAACACTTGGGCTTCATATCCCAGACTAGAAACTTCTTCATTATTTAGTGAAATTTCTATGATTTATTTCAATAATTATTTTTTCACTCTTTCAAATACAAAGGCGAATCACAGTCGCCTCGAATTGCATTCGGCCCATTTCAGCCCCTTCACTACAATATGACACACTATTATTTATATTTTAGCAATTATTCTAAATAAAACATATAAATGTAGCATTAATAGCCTGAGACAAAAACATCACGAAGACATGTCGATGGATGAAGTAACAGACATCTTTCGCAGCTACACCGTATTGACGCTCCCAGGGGTCAACAAAGGTTGACGGCAAGAGCAGAGACAGAGACGCCATGCGGGGGTTACCGGATTGCAGCAACTTCTTATGTAATCTCACTCTAAACATTCGAAAAATAAAAAGAAGATCACAAACAACTGCGACTAGAATAGAGCTTGGTCATCACCATTGATGGCCGCCGATGCTTTCACAGCTACACCACCGAGGGTCAGACCGGACCCCTCAAGCTTTTGCTCGGTGATGCGGTCCAACTTCCGCGCCATCTCCGAACTCATATGATTCCTCCAATCCCCTGCCCCTCCTTTCCTGAAGAATGAATTATTGGTTAGGGGGATACTGGGAAGCAGTACTTTACCCGTCTTGTTGACCTCCAAGCTCGTCAGCTTGTCAAAGCTGCACAGCTCTATGACCTCCTCCACCACCCCTTCCTTCTCTTCCTCTGGAGAGAAGGGATATCCCATGAACTCGGCCAACCTCTTCACAATCCGCAGAGGCTCCTCTAGCATCTCCTCGTACTTCAAGAAAAGCACCTTCTCTGGCCTCCTCTGGCTTTCCTCCCAGTACTCGAGAACATGCTCCCATATCGGCCCATAGGGGCAATTGCCCTCACAGAACATCTCAAAGGCCTTGGTAAATGGAATTGGCTCCATAGATTGCAGCCTCAACCCATTATTGAAGTACCACAGGGAGACCAACACATCCTTCGGGTCCCGGCAGACATATATGACCTTACAATCTAAGCTCTTGATGGTGTGTGGTAGGAGAGAGCAAGGCAAGTGAGTGTTGAGAATACGAGGGGATGGCATGGCTTCTATTTCTGGGGCTTGGCCTCTGGAGTAGGTTCTGTCCACCATAGGGACGCACTCGTGAGGATTTTGGCGAAGGAGAGGGTGGTGATGGAAGGGGTATTGTGCTCGTGTCATGATGGCGTAGGCGAGGGCTTTGAGCCAGGTGGTGCCGGACTTTGGGTAGCTCAGCACCCAGAGGTCGTCGGGGCGAGCCTTGAAGTTTTGCTGCATGTCCAAGGTGCCGGTGAGAGCACGTTGGGGGATCCAAAAGCCTTGGTATTTTCGGTTGCGCATGGGTGCCCAGCCTTCCTCCAAGGGGAGGGTTGAGATGAGGTCGGTGTAGTTTGAAGGAGGTCTTGGATCCGCACCCTTTTTTCCTTGAGACTCCATTGGAGGGGGGCTGTTGCAAAGAGATGGTTGAGCAGCCATTGAAAAACGGATGCTATGCTGTGCTCTCTAGCGGGTGTTTGTTTGGAGGGACTATGGTTCTACTTCTCCCGGGGTGGCCTAGTTATCCCCTAAATAGAATAGATATATGATAGTCCCTAGATTCTACCACAAGTGCATGGGTCGTGACAAGTAGAATAGGACAAAAAAAAAAGTATCATTTCCACAACGAGGCGATTCAAGTATCAATTTATAAATTTTCTTTATTATTTAGAGAACCCCAAATTGATGTGACTAAGTACAATTTCTTAACCGAAAAATCAAATATGAAAGGTTCCTAGGGCTTGGATTTCATCAATTGAATTCCTTCAATGAATTTAAATCTGATTGTTAATATTCTGTTAATTACAATGACCGAATCCCTTTTTTTTTAATATGATATTCTCTTTCAAGGCATAACACCTATACCTATATTAATCCTATATCTACTTTCGTGATCATATAAATTAATATAAATTTATTATGATCTGTGAAATTCTTGAATGTAGGTCACAAGGGTATGCATTTATTTCTAAACTACACTGCCAGTGTTTGATAAATTCACCAACTAATATTGAACTTCAACTTTCGTTACTTCATTCAACATCTTAAGCATGCAATTCATGGCCAGTAAAATGCAAGAATGAAAACCGAAATTATCAAATTGCAATTAACAAAGGATATTCAATACAACCATACTCAATTCATATCAAAAATTCAATAACTACGTCCTAGCCCTAGGATAAGAAAACTAGCAAATCATAACTAATAAATCAATCCAATTATTTCTCAAACATAAATTTCGCATTCAACATCCTTAATAACAATTCAGCAAATAAAAAAAAAATCAGAAAAGGAAAAAAACTCTGTATTTGCAAAAATCCTCCGTTCCATTCTTTCTCCCAGAATTCCAACTATTTTTTTCTTCTAGAATTTCTAGCCTTTCGTCCTCTCGGAATTCCAGTTTCTCTGAGTTTTCTTCTTCCTTATTTGCTTGCCATCCCCCTCGTATTTACTGGCCCTCCTCTTCTCCCAACCAATTCTCCTTTTTTTGAATTTTAAAACAGATTTCCCCCGCATCTGCTGGCTGAAATCCGGAATTCTAGGCTGATTTTATTACTCGACGCCCAGCTGGATTTAGAGCACCAAAATGATACACTTTGGAGTTGGATCCTTTACGAAAGTTTTAGATCTCATTCTCAGCTTTCCAAACACCTGGGCTTGCATTATTCTGACTTTTAGAACTCCAGATACAAGCTGAAAACCAAAATAGGATCTTGGTTGCAGTAAACTTCTAGACAGATTCAGACTTCTCCATTTTGGCTAAGTTTTGGACTTCAAAACGGCAGAACTAGGTTTTGTTCTCTCTATAAATGTTTTAGGCTTATGTCTCATCTTTCCAGCAAGCTAAACAACACGTGAAGAGAGAATCATTGGTTTGGATGAAATCAGGATGCAGTTTACCCGTCCTGTTGACCTCCAAGCTCTTCAGCTTGTCAAAGCTGCACAGCTTTATGACCTCCTCCACCACCCCTTCCTTCTCTTCCTCTGGAGAGAAGGGACACCCCATGAACTCGGCCAACCGCTTCACAATCCGCAGCGGATCCTCCAACATCTCCTCGTACTTCAAAAAGAGCACCTTCTCGGGCCTCCTCTGGCTCTCCTCCCAGTACTCGAGAACATGCTCACATAACGGCCCATAGGGGCAATTGCCCTCACAGAACATCTCGAAGGCCTTGGTAAATGGAATTGGCTCCATAGATTGCGGCCCATGAACTCGGCTATGGCGCATTAAATTATTGTGCCTATGAAGGTAACTCCTGGAGTGATAAAACGGAGTCACGAGCGAGTGGAACAACTAGGATCTTCATTTCCTAAAATAGATATGGTTAGAATTGGTTTTAAGTCTCGAAAGTTGGACCGTCTTGTAGAGCAAAAGCTAAAGGGATCCGGTTTGTCACCACTGGTCGTATACTCTGCTCATAACATTCAATTGCAATCTGTGCTGCACCTCAAGCGATTCATCTTTGGGAACTGTTTGCATGCTTAATCTTATATATATTATATTTCATATATTGCAGTTTTATGATTCTTTGTTGCTTGATATTGAAGTTTTGTGCTTTTTCATTATGGATGTATTTGGATGTACTTTGAAAAATAAAAATTGCAGTATCGTATAATATCTAGTATTCTTTGAAATTACAAAGTAGCATTTTGGGTTAGTTGGTTTTCGATAGTAATAGAAGATGCTACAAAATCTTTTACATGGTGAAATTAGAAAATCTTACTTAAAGTAACAATTCCTATCTCTTATTTTCTTTTGAAATTTATTTTTGAGCTTCTTGAGAAGAAGGAAAAGTCTCAATTTTTTTAAAATTCTAAAACTTTTGAATTAAACAGTAGACAAAATAATAATTTTAAAATTTATAATGTTTAAATTTTATCTAAATTTTTTGGAACTTTTTGGTTGCACGCAGCTCATGACTTGCGAAGATAAGCAAAAAAATGATTTATTTTTCTAATTTATTAGGCTTTTCTCATTAAACATATTTTTCGGGAGGGCGGAATATTATTGTAACAAGTTGGCTTCACCTAATCCGGCTCTGCAATGTATTTTTTTTTTTCAATTCGAATTTTTGTAGTCGTTTATCGAAATAAGGTGTGATATAGAAACTTTGTCTATCATTCATTTTGGAATGGTTGATGGCACTCCATGGTTATTCTGTCAATATATATATATATATATATATATATATATATATATATATATATATATATATATAAAACAATAAGCACCGGTTGATTCATGCAGATTGTAAGTTCAACAAGGACATGCCACCTTTCAAAAAAAATTAAAAATAAAAAATGTTACATGTAATGAATGATGGATGACAACTGGAGCAGTTCCATTATATAAAGGAAGGACAAGACAACAATAGCAAGGAAAAATGGTTGTTTACCCGACCTTTTTTTTCTGGACCTTTTTTATTCTTCAGTCTAGCCTCTCTCTTCTGCTGACGTTAAGAAGAGGCCAAATCCATCATCTTAATGAATTCGGCATGCATGGACTGGTTCAACTGATTCCGATACGACCCTCGAAAATAAAAAGTGTTGCCCAGTAGATATAACCCAAGAGGGGAGTGAATTGGGTCTTTTAAAACTTTTAAGCTACTTCTAACACTTTTCAATTAATTATGCTAAGTTGTATAGTTGCACAGTGGAATTTAAACTTAGCAATAGGTTGATTTATCGAATGAGACTTGATTAAGTAAATTGAATATGCTTGCAACTAAAGGATGCGCGGATAAGAGTTAAGCAAGCAATTTATCTAGGTAAGTAAGTGAGCAAGATAGACAATGACAAAAAGCATCACAAACACAACAAACATATAGTGGTTCGGTGCACCCCAGCACCTACATCCACTCCCCAAGACCTCTTGGGAATTTCACTATAATCCTACAGATTACAGCCGGTTGTTTTACAAGCTCACAACCCAACTTGTTGTTTTGCGAGATCACAACGAACTCGGTCGGTTTTCACAGGCTCACCGACTAGAACCTACCGATTGTTTTCACGGGCTCACAATCCAACCCAGTTAGTTTTCCCAAAGGCTCACCAACCACAACCTTACAACGTTGGTTTTCCCTTTGGCTCACCAACAAACCTTAACACCGTTGGTTTTCCTTTGGCTCACCAACAAACCTTAACCTCTTGATTCAATCCCTTGATTGAATCAAGTTACAAGATATTAGACTAAGAATTTAAAGCAAGTACAAGCTTCTTAACTAAGCAAATATATCCAATATAAACAAATGGAGTAAAGAGAAGCTCTCAAACGAATTTTGAAGATGAAGGAACTCGGCTTCTTCTTTACTTGACCCTCTTCTGATTTGGCACGAAGTAGAGGATCACCGAGGCAGCACACGGATGGAGAGGAAGCTTTGGGATTCACTTGGATGCTCTTCTTCTCTCTGTTTCGCTTTGGATGGCCCTTTTGTGCTTATGGAGGATTTTCCTTGTAATCTCTTTGAGATCTCTTCTCTAAATGTTCTCTCCCACTTTCATAACTTCTCTCCTAGCTCTCCTCTTGTTTTTATAGCTTTAGATGGCGTGGAAACAAGAATCTAGCCGTTAGAGACAAAAATAGAGCCGTTGGACACAGTCTGTACCTCCTGACAATATTTTCGTTGGGATCGGAGTCGACTCGCGTGATCTGGAGTCGACTCGGCTGTAGCAGGAGTCGACTCATGCTTTTCTGGAGTCGGCTCGGCAACTGTTCCAGATTTGAATTAAAGTGGTCTTCTCGACTGGGAGTCGACTCGACTTAACCCGGAGTCGACTCGCCAAAATCTGGAGCTGACCTTGCACTTTTGGAGTCGGCTCATCCCAAGGAATCCATAGATGTACTCTTCAACTTGGCTCACTCGAGTCGACTCGTGAATTCTGGGAGTCGACTCGGCGCTCAGAGGCCGAACTCCCGATCTTCTGTCTTTTGGCTTGTTCAGTCTTGGAGTCGACTCGAACTGTTCCGGAGTCGACTCGGCTCTCAGTATCCGAAAAACAGTCTTCTGTCTTTTTGGAGTAGCGCTGTCTTGGAGTCGACTCGAACTGTCTTGGAGTCGACTCGAGTCTCAGAGACAAAAACACTGTCTTCTGTCTTTTGGTGTAGCGCTGTCTCGGAGTCGACTCGGGCTTTGCGGGAGTCGACTCGGCACTCAGTGTCTGAAATTGGCTCTCTGACTTTTTGCCTTGTATTTCTCTGGAAGTCGACTCTTGCTTCCTTAGGAGTCGACCTGCCAACCATTGGAGTCGACTCGAGTTCCTCAGGAGTCGACTCGGCTCTCAGGGTCCAAAATAGCTTCTCTGTGTTTCTGCCTTGTTTCTCCCTGGAGTCGACTCGTACTATCCAGGAGTCGACTCGAGGACTATTCTTTTGGATTTTCCTTTGAATTTGCTCTTCCAACTTGAGTCCTTTGAACTTGAAACTTGGGCCAATGAAGTGTAACTTTCTTCCAACTTTTCTTGAGAGCTTTGGAGGCCTTCTTGTGTTCTTCCAGCTTGCTATGTTCCTTGCAAAATAAATATCTTTCTCCTTGCAACACAAACATTAGTATTTATACTTTCAGGTTTTTGTGATCATCAAAATCAATCTTTAAATCAATCTTTGGGTCATCAGTCTCCCCCTTTTTGATGATGACAAAACTTGGAGTATATGCAATATAAAATATATTGTGTTCTAGAAGTAGTGCATAGCTAAGTTGCATGAAGTAGAAAAGATATATATTTAAAACATACTTCATGATAATGCTTTAGATTTAATCAGCTTAACATAATCAACATATCTAAATTTAAGCTGGTTTGTATTCAATTCAAAACATAAAGCATTATGAACATATATTTAGATATTTCTCCCCCTTTTTGACAACATCAAAAAGATAGTGAAACATTAAGCACAAAGATAAGACTACTCAAATATTTCTTTTTCTTATTGTACTCTGATTTGCATGTCAAATTATTGCAAGGATATGAATCATATAACTCAAGGCAATAATATTAGAATAAGATTAATGAGCATAGATCAGAGCCAATTAAGATAGTTTCAGAGCAGAACACATCGAATGTGATTCCAAAGATAGTTTTCAAATTAAGTGTAAGAGGAATCTTTCTCAAGTTAATTCAAGAAGTACCATGAATGATATTCAAAGAAAGCGCGAATGGAAATCTAACCTCTCTTCAATAATAAGTATGAAAGCTTGTTCATTTAAGATCTTTTGCCCAATATATTAAGTATTTTATCAACATGAGAGCAATTTAATTAATTTTCAGAGTATAAGTGCAAAACTCATATACTTGAAAAACATATCATCATGTTGGATCATTAATTCTTAATGACTTCAAAGTTCTTTTATGATAATAAGAATATTAGGGCACAAATACCAAAATATGCAATTTTTGATACATCTTAGAGCTCATTTAAAGACTTTCTTTTATTTTTTTAGAAAATAAGCACAATTTGATACATAAAAATATGAATTGGCATAAAATTTGAAGTTCTAAAGAGCAAGCCAATTAGGACTCATTAGTGAATTTCAAAATAGATTTTCTAAAAGATACTCAAGCAAATTCAACACGTTATTCTCCCCCTTTTTCATTAAATTAGAGGCTCTTAAGATCAACTATTTGAATTACAATTTGGTTCATGATTGATGCATAAGATATACTAACCAAATAACAAGCCTCAAGGTGTATCGTAAAAATTTTCAGATTTAAATTTCAGATGATAAATATTGGAGAGCATTAGGATCACTTTTCATTTAGTATTCTTTCTCTCTCCTTTAGTTATGGATTTATGCGATTTAGCTCCATATGATCTCTCCTCCTAAAAATTTCTCTCTCCTCCTTAATTAAACATTCCATTTAGGAGTTTAGAATTTGAAGATAATGTTCAATAAAATTGTCAATCTCAAAAAAATATTTTCTATAAGTTTCAGCTTATTTTCATAAGACTTAATGTTTGAGATAAGACAACCTTTATAGAACTCATCTCAAGGTATAAACTTATTATATAATTAAAGCAAGTCTTGCAATATAAGGAGGTTCATCAAAATCAATCAAGGTATGCATCAAATTAAAGTAATTTTAGGATAATATACTGAATATCTAAAGCTCCCCCTCAAACGATGCATTTCTCTTTAATCATTCTTTCTTATGATATCGAGAATGTAGAGTGATCTAGAATTATTCAAAATTTATAGTAATCACTCTTTCTAATCCTTTAAGAACAAGTTATGCTTTCTCCTAATCTTAGAGAATATTAATCAGAAAATGATTCATTTGAAGTTCAGTTTCTTTCAAAAGCATTTACATTTTCTTTCTTTTAGAATCATTTGAGTGAGCTGAAATATTTCTAGCTTTAAGATTATTCACTCTATATATATTCTGATGGAAGTCTTTAAGAATGTAGGAGAGAAAAACATATAGATGATCATTGAGGTATATTTATAGAACTCAATTTCTTAATCATAGTTTTTCACCAATGTATACATGAAACACACTAAATCTTTTTAAAATCAAAATAAGATCATATATTTAGAAATTTTTGTTTACGGTCAAGATCATCGAAAGACACATCATTTGGACCAATATTAGTACACTTTAAAGATAAGAAATGATATGTTTCGGATGCGTATCGGAGCAATCAACCAAAGGCATCAAAATTAATTCTGTTTTTCTTACATTAAGATTTTATTTAGAAATCATATGGAGTTTAAGCTTTTATACAAAATCAGATTCTGAATTACATAGGATTTTCAATAGAGGCTTTCAAAATCATAATTTGAGATATGTATCTTCCACATTATAGCTCATCTTAAATCATTACGATTGAAAACACATATTTCAAACATATAAGAGCATATTCAGAATCTTTGTATTTAATGTTGAGTTTTGGTACGAATTAGAACATTATATACCAAATTTAGGCAAGTTGAAGGATAGAACAAAATCAATTTATTTTTCCTAAATAGAGATATCCTTCTCTTCTCCTTTTTACAATTTTATTCAACTTTCAGATTTTAGAGATGATTGTGAACGACAAATCTGAAATTTCTTTTCAATAATAAAATAAAATAACTTCATATAGTATTTCAAACATTCAATCAGATTATCCAATCATGGAACATTACAAAATATTGAGAATCCATAATTCAGAACATCATGCCATATGCAAAATATATCATGTGTTAAGTCATGCATTAAAATATTAAGAAAAAGAATGTCAAGGATCAAAATCAATTCTTTTCAAATAAACTCCTCCTATTTAAATATAATTTTGTACTGATTTCATCCTTAAAGTGTGTTTTCAAGTGATTAAAAATTTGACTTGATTCTTCTTATATACTTTCATTTACTTTGTCTTTCATTTTTAACTTTCTTATGCTCTATACTCTATTTGCTCCCTATCCGGTGGAGTTGGGAAGGGGCACGAGGTACTACCACTAGCCTCCCTCTTGTGCCGTCCCTAATATGCCCTACACCGAATAGTTGGGTCAAATAGTGCCGGGTACTACCACTAGCCTCCCCATTGGCACCATCCCTATGATGAGCAATATAGAAAGGTTAAACTATTTACTTTAAACTCTCCCTCTATTTAAGTGTAATTCATTACGGATTTTATCCTTCCAAAAGAATGCTCACACAAGTGCTGAATATATTATGCTTGTTTTGCTTTTTCTTAAGATTGGAGTATTTGCCTTTACTTAGATTTTACTTCTTTTGAATAATATCCATTATCTTTTCTTTATCTCTCTTTCTCTTTGTTATTCTCAAGTAATTTACTTGAAAGAGCAGAATAAAGAAATAATCAAATGTATCATATAGAGGTATATCATGCAAACAACATTTTCATTATGCTCAAGAATTCATAGCTTCTCACAAGTCATTTTAAATCAAAAATTTTAAGCATAAACTTGTGTAGTTCATGGTTATGACATAGGCAAAGATATATTTTAGTTTGGGCAAACCATGAAACAATTTCTAAAAGCATAAGTCAATCAATACATATATATAGACATGATATCAAGGAATTAATAATTAAAGATTTTAACCATGCCATACTAAGATTTAAGTTATTGACTTTGCTCAATTAATTTATGAGAGAGGTATCTAGAATTACCAATCCATTCTGCATTCTTCAGTCAAATACCTACTAGATTTCTTATGTATGAACTTTTGGCTGAAGAAGGTCCTCTCTCTTGTTTGCATGAGAATGTTTATTGTATCTTACGTGGAGATATCCTTCAAGTTGAAATCTCTCATTTTCTTGCTCAAGGATCCTGCATTATTAACAAAATTCTTTTCTTTCTTGAAAGAAAGTCATTAGTTTCTTCAAGATACAAAACATTCATATAGCATATTTCTTAACTAGGTAACTCAACCTAAGATATGATAATCATTGAATGTTGAGTCACTTTACTCAAGAGATTGCCTAAATATAAGCAAACATATGTCACTTGAACTAAAGAGATAGTTTCATTAACCAAGACTGTTCAAGGACAAGCATGTGAAGCAATAGGAAGATTCATCAAGGTCAAATTAATTTCTTATTTTCAACATCAATTTAGCTTAGATTCTATTTGCTTAAGATAATTATCAATAAGGCATGCTAGCTAAGTTTTGATCAAATTGCCTTAAACAATTGTTTCTATCAAAATTCAGATTATGATTCATTTGTTATCAATAAATTATGATTCATTAGAGTTAGATTGAAGTCTTGCACAAGGGCACATAATGATCACATAGTCTGGTCTATTAAATAATTATTCTATCATGCTTTTGATGCTTGTTCCAAATCACAAATTGCTTTATCATATTTGTAATGAGTGTTTTCAAATAAGGTGGTTATTTTACATAGATCCCTTTTTAATGAAATAACCACATAGGAGTGTATTCTACACATTCATTTGACAGAATATAAAGCTCATAAAGCAAGCAGATGATAATGGTGATCTTTACTTCTAATCATGCAAGAATTTCATCAAGATCTATTTCATCTTTTCTTGATTTAGTCTTTTAGTAGTTATCAATTTTTCTTTATTGAGTGCATTTCTGAAAAACTCAATTTGGTTCTAATTATTAACAAGTTTTCAGATTGTTATATGTAAAAGATTAACCATATACATATATAATCTAATTTTAGTATCTTGATAATAAATCATTAGTCTCATAGAGAATAAAATGAATTCATATTTCTACAACTAGAATCTTTTCATGAATGTTCTATATGCATTGCTTGATGAATGATATCCAAGGATAGAAATATCTTTATCAGATTTGGCATTATTTTCAAAAGACCATATCAAGCATAAGCTACTGAAAAATATGAAAGATATGCAATGGTTCATTTTCCATTTTTCAGAAGATCAAAAGGAGTTTTCATCAAAAATAGATCTAATAGAAATCATATGTATGACAAGCAGTGATGATAGCTTTTAAAAATCATTTAAGTAGATGACTATCATACACAATTGTCTTTTTCATTTCTTCAAGAATTCTATTAACCCTATTTTACTTAAGGTGTCCTTGGTGCTGAAATAATTGCATTCAATATTATTTTCTGTGCACAACTTAATACAAAATTGGTTTTCAACACTATGCCATGATTCATAGTTCGCAAACCTTTTTCATTTGATTCCTTTTTGTGAGTTTGTGCCAATGCAGAAAATATTTCAATTTAAGTGCCAAGAACAAAACCAATGTAAGCTTTTGAAAACTTAGTGTTGGAAACAACATTTTTAGATTTAAAAATTGATTTTTGTTTGTTTTCTTAGTTAACATGCATAGTAACCTTTGACCTTTCAGAAGATACTCTAAGTAAGCCAATGGCAAGGTCTTTTGAGATTAAGTACATACTAGCATGAGTTGATTTTATATCCCAAAGATGGTTTCTTTAATCTTGGTATTCATAGTGCATATATTCAAAGGCATACCAAGTGCACATTTTTATATCTATGATCGATAAACAATAATGCCATGGATAAAAACTCTCAATCAAGCATATAGAGAATTCATAGAGTTATTCTTAGAAGAATTGATTTACCAAATTATCCATCTATAAGTAAAGCATAATCTAGAAAGATGGAGTGATTTGAATATATTTTCTTTTCATATCAAAAATATCACTTATATCACAAGAAAAGAATAATTAATACTTGCAAGTTATGTTTTAATCAATTAATAAAACAATTTCAGTATGAGAGGATGCAAGAATTACTAATTTCATTATTTCTTCCATTTTAGTCACTTTTCTTAAGTATATTTTAAGTTTCATTCTTTAATATATGTCTAGAGCACCCAATGTCCAATTTAACATCTTTTGTTGGAGCCTTGAGTGCTAGACACATTTGCTGAGAAATAATCATATTTTCAACTTAGAAACCCAAGCTCTTTTGGGTCCTTGTAGGTTAGCTATAATTGTTCCTCTTCGAACCCATATTTTCTTAATAGCTATTTTGTCCATGAGTTTACAGATTTTAGGATTACAAGGGATGTATTTCTGTATCCTCTTGTTGAATTTAACACACATAGATCTAACATGAGTAGTAGATAAACTTTCAGTTTTCTGTTTTTGCCTTTTAGGTTCATCAAATTTGTAATGTATAGATTTAGGAACAATAGGAGAGATTTTACTTAGCTTTTGTTCCTGTTTATTAGTATTATAAGAATCTGTTTTAGAATAATTAAAAACTGTTTTAACCAACATATTCTTGAAAGATTTTTGGGTGTACCAAGGTTGATATCCTAATTCGACTTTATCAAATTCAGCTCTTTGATTATTTATCATTAGGTTTAATTTTTCAGAGCTGAAGGTAAATCTTTCAACAACAGGTTTTAATTCGTCAACTTTCTTAGTTAATCTTCTGTTATCTTCTGAAAGTAATTCATTGTTTTTCTTAAGTTTATCATGACTTTCAGTGAGAAATTGATTTCTTTGATTTAGTTGTTGATTTTCTTTAATTAAGATTTCAGTTTTACTAGTTAGTTTCAGTTTTTCATCTATTAGAGTTTGATTTTCTTTTGAAATTTTCAGATTTAGTTTCTTAAGATTTTTATTCTTCACAGCTAATTTTCTACATTCACCATACAAATCATGAAAAGCATTTAATAATTCATCATAAGAGAATTCTTCTTGAAAATCATTTGATGTAAGAGTAGATTCAGATTTTACCTTGTCTTCTTGTGCCATAAAGCACAAGTTAGTTACCTCTTGTAGTTCCTTGGAGCTAATATCATCATTGTTGCTCCTAACTTTTAATTTCTTGCTTGACTCTTTCTTGGTCAAGGCTTTCTTTCTTTTTATCTCTTTCTTTCTTTCTTCTACCTTCCTCTTCTTCTTTGTCTTTAGGAAGCTTTTGAATCTTTCTTCCTGATTTAGAGTGTTTCCTGCATGCTCAATGTTAGTCTTGCAATTATCCTCAAGTAAACTAACATGGGGTTCTTCGGAAATATCATAAGTTGCTTCAAGAGTATCCCATATTTGTTTGGCAGATGAACATATACAAATTTGGTTGAAAATATTTTTATTAAATGCACAGTAGAGAAGGTTCATAGCCTTAGCATTTAGTTCAGCCAAATTTTTATCGAACATACTTTCAATTAATTTCGTGGGTGTGTGTAGGCCATTTGTTATGACATTCCATAACTCATAGTTTTGTGATTGAGTAAAGATTTTCATTCTAGCTTTCCATTGAATATAGTTAGATCCATCAAACAGTGGAGGTCTGTTTGTGGAAAGTTCCTCAGCAAGTAATACGTTATGTGGGGTTGTCATGATCTTTGGCTCTTGATCATGAGATCAATAATTAATCTTAGAGCACCCGCTCTGATACCACTTGTTGCCCAGTAGATACAACCCAAGAGGGGGGGTGAATTGGGTCTTTTAAAACTTTTAAGCTACTTCTAACACTTTTCAATTAATTATGCTAAGTTGTATAGTTGCACAGTGGAATTTAAACTTAGCAATAGGTTGATTTATCGAATGAGACTTGATTAAGTAAATTGAATATGCTTGCAACTAAAGGATGCGCGGATAAGAGTTAAGCAAGCAATTTATCTAGGTAAGTAAGTGAGCAAGATAGACAATGACAAAAAGTATCACAAACACAACAAACATATAGTGGTTCGGTGCACCCCAGCACCTACATCCACTCCCCAAGACCTCTTGAGAATTTCACTATAATCCTACAGATTACAGCCGGTTGTTTTACAAGCTCACAACCCAACTTGTTGTTTTGCGAGATCACAACGAACTCGGTCGGTTTTCACAGGCTCACCGACTAGAACCTACCGATTGTTTTCACGGGCTCACAATCCAACCCAGTTGGTTTTCCCAAAGGCTCACCAACCACAACCTTACAACGTTGGTTTTCCCTTTGGCTCACCAACAAACCTTAACACCGTTGGTTTTCCTTTGGCTCACCAACAAACCTTAACCTCTTGATTCAATCCCTTGATTGAATCAAGTTACAAGATATTAGACTAAGAATTTAAAGCAAGTACAAGCTTCTTAACTAAGCAAATATATCCAATATAAACAAATGGAGTAAAGAGAAGCTCTCAAACGAATTTTGAAGATGAAGGAACTCGGCTTCTTCTTTACTTGACCCTCTTCTGATTTGGCACGAAGTAAAGGATCACCGAGGCAGCACACGGATGGAGAGGAAGCTTTGGGATTCACTTGGATGCTCTTCTTCTCTCTGTTTCGCTTTGGATGGCCCTTTTGTGCTTATGGAGGATTTTCCTTGTAATCTCTTTGAGATCTCTTCTCTAAATGTTCTCTCCCACTTTCATAACTTCTTCCCTAGCTCTCCTCTTGTTTTTATAGCTTTAGATGGCGTGAAAACAAGAATCTAGCCGTTAGAGACAAAAATAGAGCCGTTGGACACAGTCTGTACCTCCTGACAATATTTTCGTTGGGATCGGAGTCGACTCGCGCGATCTGGAGTCGACTCGGCTGTAGCAGGAGTCGACTCATGCTTTTCTGGAGTCGGCTCGGCAACTGTTCCAGATTTGAATTAAAATGGTCTTCTCGACTGGGAGTCGACTCGACTTAACCCGGAGTTGACTCGCCAAAATCTGGAGCTGACCTTGCACTTTTGGAGTCGGCTCATCCCAAGGAATCCATAGATGTACTCTTCAACTTGGCTCACTCGAGTCGACTCGTGAATTCTGGGAGTCGACTCGGCGCTCAGAGGCCGAACTCCCGATCTTCTGTCTTTTGACTTGTTCAGTCTTGGAGTCGACTCGAACTGTTCCGGAGTCGACTCGGCTCTCAGTATCCGAAAAACAGTCTTCTGTCTTTTTGGAGTAGCGCTGCCTTGGAGTCGACTCGAACTGTCTTGGAGTCGACTCGAGTCTCAGAGACAAAAACACTGTCTTCTGTCTTTTGGTGTAGCGCTGTCTCGGAGTCGACTCGGGCTTTGCGGGAGTCGACTCGGCACTCAGTGTCTGAAATTGGCTCTCTGACTTTTTGCCTTGTATTTCTCTGGGAGTCGAATCTTGCTTCCTTAGGAGTCGACCTGCCAACCATTGGAGTCGACTCGAGTTCCTCAGGAGTCGACTCGGCTCTCAGGGTCCAAAATAGCTTCTCTGTGTTTCTGCCTTGTTTCTCCCTGGAGTCGACTCGTACTATCCAGAAGTCGACTCGAGGACTATTCTTTTGGATTTTCCTTTGAATTTGCTCTTCCAACTTGAGTCCTTTGAACTTGAAACTTGGGCCAATGAAGTGTAACTTTCTTCCAACTTTTCTTGAGAGCTTTGGAGGCCTTCTTGTGTTCTTCCAGCTTGCTATGTTCCTTGCAAAATAAATATCTTTCTCCTTGCAACACAAACATTAGTATTTATACTTCCAGGTTTTTGTGATCATCAAAATCAATCTTTGGGTCATCAAAAGGCATTTCAAATCGATTATTTTTTTATTTGTTTCTGTTTCAATATGCAATTCTAATAGGATTCCAAAATAATTTTTGTATCTGATTGTTGCTGAAAATTGGACCCGAAGGTGACCACTGGGTGAGAAAGGAGGAGCTCCATCGTCTGGCAGTGGGTGGCGATTCATCAGCAGGCGGGCGTCCTCCAGGAGACCTGCAAAAAAGCCGGTAGCCGGAGTTTCCGGCGCCGGCCTTCTGATGCCTAAGTCAGAGGGGGGAAAGATATATGGAAGAAAATATGTTCAAAGTTTCAGCCTCCAGCCTCCCTCCAGGTAGAAGGATTCTCCTTTTATAGAGGGGCGCTGGGTTACCTGTGATGTGATGGGGCGAGGTTGCCGTACAACCGAGCACTTCGCATGAATTGATACACGATCATGCGAATTAATGTCCTGCCGTAGAGGATGAGGTCGGAATCAGGGAGTTGTCACGGCTGACTGGACGCGGCCGAGCTGATTTGCCGTGGAGGACTGGAGATCCGTAGATAACAGGTGCCACGCGCATTAATTATTTGAGTAAGCCGGAGACACGCATTAATTGTGGAGTAAGCCGGGGATACGCATTAATTGTGGAGTAAGCCGGAGATCTGCAGAGGCCACGCGCATTAAATAGTAGGGGCTGTGGCAGGGTATGGTCTCTGATCGGGCTGCAGGAGAATGTGACCGCGGTAGGTGAGTGGCGAGGTCGGACTCCCGAGGTGGCGAGCTCCGAGGTCGGGGGCGCGGTCGAGCACCAGGTTGGAAGCTCGGAGGTCGGGCGCATCCGAGGTCAAGAGTTCCAAAATCGGGTGCCCCTAATCACATGTCTTGTGATGTGTTCACGTGCTTTGGGGCGGTCTATATTATCCCAACACTATCCCCGACTTCCGAGTTCGGGCCGCTTGCGTGCTCGGACGTGGGAAGTAGTTGTCTTTATTGCTGTGGTGGGTGCCAGGGGGCTTTAAATTATTCCGGCGCTCCGCGCGCTTCGGGGCATTTTTAATGAGAGGAGATGGGGCGACGTCTTTTCGTCCTCCGAGGCTGTTTCGTGAGGCGGGCTCATGATGGGGCCCCGAAATTCAATGGGGCACTGCCTCGATTGTGTATTCGAGGCGCCAATCTAAAATAAATATACCGTTTCAGTTTTCGGGGCCGACACGTGGCGCAATCCAAACGGGAGGCGGGATCCAGCCCTGCCGATCCGGGCCGTCGGAAAGGTCTATATAAACCCCTCGACCTGGCCCTAAAAAGGTCTTGCTTGGCTGCTTCTCTTTCTTCCTCTGTTTCTAACTTCCGTTCGTCTTTCTCAGTCGTAACCGGGCCTTCTGGCGGCGCCTCGAGGCGATTTCCCCCCCTAGGTCACCTCCCTTCTTTAGTTAGGAGTGTTCTTCCTCGTTTTCTTTGTTTCCCTTTGTCCTCCGCTTTTTCTTCACTTTGTCCTGAAGATGGGTTCTGGTCCGAATGAAGTCGGATCTAGTCTATCGGAGGAGGAACTGGAGCTGGTTCATTCCCGGTTCTTTTTCTGGCCCAGGTTTCATCTTGAACCTGCGGGGCCGGAGGATCGGGTAACGCGACCGCCTCCAGGTCGGATCGAGGTGCATGTCGAAACACTCTGGGCTGGCCTGCAGTTCACCCTCCACGAGTTTGTGAATGGCTTGCTGGTGGAGTGTCAACTCGTCCCAGCACAGCTCGCTCCGAACTCGTGGAGGATCATAGTCAGATTTTTGTCCTTTTGCCTTGCGCATGGGATCCCGGCTTCGATAGGTCTTTTCCACCGATGTTTTTTACTGAAAACGAACCCGGCGGATGAAAAGTGGTTATACTTTGCCTTCCGAGGTGCTATATCCCTCTTCCGAGGTGCCCCTTCCTCTCATGAGTGGAAGGGGAGATTTTTCTTTCTTGCGTCCGAGGTGTCGTGGGATTTGACCCGAGGTGGGGACATTCCCGACTGAAGGCCCTCAACAGGCTCTCCGAGCTCATGTCGGATGAGCCGAGGGTTTTCAACGCCTTGCGGGGGCTCGGAAAGGATATCAACTTGGCCAACCTCCTAAGCGAGGAGGCTTTGGTGAACGTCGGCCTGACCTCGGCGCGCCCCGCGGGTAAGAGTGGTCATATTACTTCGTTTTTGTTTTATTTGTTTCTTTCTCCTTTTACTTAGAGTTTTTCTCCTTTTCTTGTTTCAGATATCCCACACATGCCGACCAGCAACGCGTCTCTTTTCTCTCGGTTGAAGAGGAGGTCAGTTGAGGTCGGCGGGGCTCTCCTCGAGCCCCGAAAGAAAGCGAAGACGGCCTCCATTTCCGCCCTTGTCGAGACGAGGGGTTCTGGGGTTGGAACATCGTCGGCCCCCTGGGAGAAGGCCCCAGCGGCCGAGCGCGCGAGCTCGGCTTCTGAAGAGGTGTCCGAGTCGGCACCTCCGGCCTGCCCGGCTCCCGTTGCTCAACGGGCAGGCCGGAATGTTGTCCGTTTACGGCAGTCGGGGACCGAGCCGAGCAGGGGTCCCGGGGTTCCGAGTGCACCTCGGCCTACCACTGTGAGCTCGGCCGGACCGAGCTCGTCGGGGCCCGGGGGACGTCCTGGGAAAGGACCTGTCGACCCAGAATCCCCTGTTCGCGAGGGCAGCTCGGCCCTCGAAGATGCTGATGTTGCGCGCGCGGTTTTCCGCCGCGCGATGCCCCTAGCCGACCGGGCCAAGTTCGAGGCCCTCAGGTTCGAGGAGATCATCGATCAAACATACTGTAATGCCGTTTGGGTAAGTTATTCTTCCATTTTGCTTTCAGCCATCCGCATTTCCTTTATCCTTTCTTACTGTCGCTTTCCTTGCAGCATGTTCAGGAAATCGACACTCTGGTGTTCATCGCCTCGAGATACCAGAATGAATCGCGGCGATTCCAGAAACAGCTGGAATCGGCCGAGAAGAGGCTCGCGGAGTCGGAGGCCGCGTTGGCCGAGGCCCTCGCGCGGAGGGAGGCCACCGAGGCCGGGCAGCTCGCGATCGTTAGCGAGCTCAAGGAAGAGAGGGCCGCCCACTCCTTAACAAGGTCCAAGCTGCGCGCCGCCGAGGCGCGACTAACGGAGTCTTGCTCCGAAGCCACGGGATTCATATATAAAGGCGGGGTTCTCCGCCTGAAGGTCGAGCAGCTCGAGGCTCGAGAGAAGAGGGTGCTCGAGCAGCTCTTCAAAGAGTCGGAGGAGTTCCGCGATATGTTGGGGGAGGAGACCGTGGACGGGTTCCTCTGGGGCTTTGAAAACTTCCGGTGGTAGATGACGCGGTTCTACCCTCAGCTCGACCTTTCAGAAATTCGGCCGAGATCGGGGCTTGGCAATGGAAGGGAGTCCGATCTGCCCTCGTCGCTGGAGGAGGAGGAGGCTGAGATCGAAGCCGCCGACGCAGGGGTCGGGGGAGGAGCCACCGAGGCCGAGCAAGTGGTTCGGGCGACTCTTGCAAAGGGGACTTCCGAGGTCGCCAACGGAGCTGCACATGCTCCTACAGAGGAGGGTCCCGAGCTAATCCCTACCAAGGTCCCCCATGTGATCATCGCGGATGATCCCGATGCTGGCGAGGCCGGAGCTCCCTAGGAGTTGTTTTTCTCTCCTCCTTTTGTAAGTGAGTTCGGCCTTTGAATACGGCCGAACCTTAATTTTGTACTCGGCCTTTAAGCCTCTATTAAAGAAAAAGTTCTTCTCTATATTTATGCTTGTCTCTTTTTGCATAGTAGGTAAATTTTTACCTTGGCTGCTTAAATCAAATTCCTCTTCCGCAAATTTCTCTAAGTGTTCAATCTCGGCTAGGTCCATAGACCTAGATTCTGGTGGCGTTTGCTAGATTGTTGGACCTAGCTCTGATAGGGATCGCGCTAAGGCTCCGTGCTTAGATTTTAAGAAAATCCGCCAAGCCTTCGAGCTCGGGCTCCGAAGATGTCCTGCTGATCCTTTAGGCTTAGACTCTAGAAATTTAGCCAAGTCCTTGGGCTCGGTTTCTAGGGTAAGCTTATTAAAGCTTAAGGTCGGATTCCGAAGGGATCCTGCCAGACCTTCGGATTTGTCTTCTGAAAAATTTTGCCGAATCTTTGGGCTCGGCTTCCAGAGTAGGCTTTAAGGTCGGACTCTGAAGAGGTCCTGGACCGAGGTTAGGCCATTGTCGGGGCCTTCGCGCCCATTAATCTCGAACTCGGTTGGAGTGTCGACAGGTAGAATCCAAACTTACGGTGAGCGCTTTGGCGCCTCCGGGCTTAGCCATGGTATCCTTGGGCGGAGCTCGAAGTAGTCGCCACAAGCCATCTCGGCTTGGATCAGCGTTTGAAGTCGGCCAAGCCCTCACTCGGAGGGGTCCGAAATAAACGAGGATCGAGCTGTAGATCGGTGAATGGGGTCGAGAAGACCTCGGCTCATAGTTGGTTCAGAAGGGCATCCCGATCTTGGTCGGGGGAGGCCCTCGTTTCGGTCGGGATTTTGTCGATCGTTATAGTATATAACGAGTAGATGTAATAGGGCAGGCGCTAGATCGAAAGTACTTTTCGCCCCATTGGAGCCGAGCACGTTACATCGAGGTAGGCAGTTCCGCTCTGCGGTAGGTTCTTCGAGGCATTCTTCGGTTCATAGTTCGCTTCCGTAGGCGATGCCATCTGCCGTGGAAGTCTGCTTTAGGTGCGTCTACATGCTGGGGGGTCCGTGCAGGAGCCACTCCGTCGTTGAAGGCCACGGGGGTCCGCGAGGGTCCTACCCCGCTCTTGTCTTCCCGAGGTCGAGGGAGTTTGGGACTCAACGGTCGACACACGGAGCATCCCGACCTTGGTCGAGGTATTGAGCATGAGATCGAGGGAGCTGGGGCTCACAATCGACCTGGTGACACTTTCTGAGGTCGAGGAAGTTTGGAACTCTACGGTCGACGCACGGGGCATCCCGACCTTGGTCGAAGTATCGAGCCAAGCTTGGGCTCGCTGTCGACCTGGTGACACTTCCCGAGGTCGAGGGAGTTTGGGACTCTACGGTCGACACACGGGGCATCCCGACCTTAGTCTAGGTATCGAGCATAAGGTCGAGGGAGCTTGGGCTCGCTGTCGACCTGGTGACGTTTTTCGCGGTCGAGGGAGTTTGGGACTCTACAGTTGACACACGGGGCATCCCGACCTTAGTCGAGGTATCGAGCATGAGGTCGAGGGAGCTTGGGCTCGTTGTCGACCTGGTGACGCTTTCCGAGGTCGAGGGAGTTTGGAACTCTACGGTCGACACACGGGGCATCCTGACCTTAGTCGAGGAATCGAGCACGAGGTCGAGGGAGCTTGGGCTCGCTGTCGACCTGGAGACGCTTTTCGAGGTCGAGAGAGTTTGGGACTCTACGGTCGACACACGGGGCATCCCGACCTTAGTCGAGGGATCGTGTGCAAAGTCGAGGGATCGTGTGCAAAGTCGAGGGGTCTGGGAACGTACTGTCGACCTGCGACACTTTCCGACGTCGAGAGAGTTTGAGACTCTACGGTCGACACACGGGGCATCCCGACCTTAGTCGAGGGATCGAGCACGAGGTCGAGGGAGCTTAGGCTCGCTGTCGACCTAGTGACGCTTCCCAAGGTCGAGGGAGTTTGGGACTCTACGGTCGATACACGGGACATTCCGACCTTAGTCGAGGGATCATGCGCAAGGTCGAGGGGTCTGGGAACGCACTGTTGACCTGCGACGCTTCTCGAGGTCGAAGGAGTTTGGGACTCTATGGTCGACACATGGGGCATCCCGACCTTAGTCGAGGTATCAAGCACGAGGTCGAGCGAGCTTGGGCTCGCTGTCGACCTGGTGACGCTTTTCGAGATCGAGAAAGTTTGGAACTCTACGGTCGACACACGGGGCATCCCGACCTTAGTCGAGGAATCGTGCGAAAGGTCGAGGGGTCTGGGAACACACTGTCGACCTGCGACGCTTTTCGAGGTCGAGGGAGTTTGGGACTCTACGGTCGACACACGGGGCATCCCGATCTTAGTCGAGATTTTTGAGGGAGATCGAGACTGAACTCGATATCGACGCGGTGGAGCGTTCCAGGCTCTGCTGGGGCACTCGAGCTTGGTCGGGCATCCGAGCTTGGTCGGGTTTCCTGAGATTCATGAACATCCCGTTATCAAAAAGAGTATGAAATAATTAATGGAGAACCGTAAGCGAATTATCACAAGTGGAGGGTGAGAGTTGTGTTTCCATTTGTCGACGACCCTCGAGGGGTTTATTGGTAGTACATCCGAAGATTCTCGGAGTTCCAGCTTCGAGGGATGAAAGTTCCCTCAAGTGGCTCCAATTTGTACGCTCCGGGCCGCTAGACTCGCGCGACCCGGTAAGGTCCTTCCCACTTTAGGGCTAGCTTTCCTTGCTCGGTTGGCTGAGAGGCTTCAGTTCTTCTGAGGACGAGATCTCCCACTTTGAAAAGCTTGGGTTTGACTTTGGAGTTGTAGTACTGGGTCGTTTTCTGCCGGTATCTCGCCATGCGGACTCGGGCGGCTTCCCTTGTCTCTTCGATGAGGTCCAAGTTGTTCCTGAGCCGAGAGAAGTTGGAGTCGGCGTCATAATGCTCCACTCTCGAGGAGGGGAGACCGATTTTCAATGGGATGACAGCCTCCGTACCGTATGCCAGGTTGAAAGGGGTTTCTCCTATGGGTAGTTCTCGACCCACTGTCCTTTGGACCAGTCGAGCCTGGCCTTGAGCCCCTGCAAAATAGTGCGATTTGTTACCTCGGTTTCTCTATTTGTTTGGGGATAGACGACCGAGGTGAAGCGGTGGTCGATGCCGAGTTTGGAGCAAAATTCTCTAAAACGAATGTTGTCGAAATGGCGGCCGTTGTCGGATATGAGGATGCGAGGAAGTCCGAATCTGCAGATGATCGACTTCCACACAAAATTCCGCATTTTCTGCTCGGTGATCCGGGCCACTAGTTCAGCTTCGAACTACTTGGTGAAGTAGTCGATGGAGACAACCAGAAATTTTCTCTATCCGGTTGCCAGGAAAAATGGCCCCAGGATGTCGATTCTCCACTGGGCGAATGGCCAGGGGGCACTGATCGAGGTTAGCGGGGCCGACAGTCGGCGCTGGATATTGGCGTTTCGCTCGCATCGGTCGCATTTTCGGACGAAGTTCGTTGCGTCCTTTTGGAGTGTGGGCCAAAAGTATCCTTGGCGCAAAATTTTATGAGCCAATGCTCGGCCTCCCAAATGGTTCCCACATATTCCTTCATGGACCTCCCGCATAGCATAGTCCGCCTCTGACGGGCGGAGGCATCTAAGAAGAGGAGAGGTGAAGGATTTTCGGTAGAGCTTGCCTTCATAAAATATGAATCGCGAGGCTAGACGCCTGATTTAGTGGGCCTCGAGCTCGTCATCGGGGAGGATTTCACTTTGTAGATAGTTGACGAGCTCGTCCATCCAGCTCGGTTCGACGTCGATGCACATGGTCGGCTCAGGTTATTCTGTGCTGGGTGTTTGGAGATATTCGAGTACCGTTGTCTTCGGGAGCTCGCTCATGCGGAAGGTCGCCAACTTCGACAGTTGATCGGCCCTAAGGTTCTCCGTTCTGGGGATATGGTGAATATTAAAGGAGCCTAGGGCGGATGTGAGGTCTCGCACCTTTTGGAGATATTTCTGCATTGACGGCTTCTTTGCTTCAAAATCTTCTAGAACCTGGCTCACGACCAGTTGGGAGTCACTGAAGACCTTCAGGTGTTCTGCCTTCAGCTCCTTTGCCAACTCGAGCGCGGCAATGAGCGCCTCGTACTCTGCTTCATTGTTCGAGGCTGGAAACTCGAGGCGTAGGGTCTGCTCAGCCACTACCCCATCCGGGCTGGTGAGGATGAGACCTGCTCCACTACCCCCCGAGGTCGAGGAGCCGTCCACATACAGGACCCATGGGGGCCTCGGGGTCCCCTCCATTAGCATGAGTGGGAGCTCGGGATCATCCGGTAAAGTGCACTCCACGATGAAATCGGCGAGCGTTTGGGCTTTGATAGCCGGCCTTGGTCGGTATTCGAGATTGAACTCTCCGAGCTCGACTGCCCATTTGGCAATCCTCCCGGCGCGGTCCGACAACTGCAAGATTTGCTTCATAGGCTGGTCAGTCAGTATGGCCACAGTGTGGGCCCGAAAGTAGGGCCGGAGTCTCCGAGCTGAAGTGATCAGAGCGAAAATTATTTTCTCCAATTTAGAATATCGGGTCTCACATCCCTGAGGACCCGGCTGGTATAGTAGACAGCCCTCTGGAGCTTGTCCTCTTTCCGGACCAGGACTGAGCTTACTGCAATCGGAGAGACGGCCATGTACAAATAAAGGACTTCGCCTTGCTGAGGCTTGGTGAGTAGCGGAGGGGAGGCAAGAAGGCACCTAAGCTCTTCAAAGGCTTGCTGGCACTCCTCCGACCATAGGAAGTTCTTTGATCGTTTAAGGATTTTAAAGAATGGAAGGCAGCGCTCGACCGACCTGGAGACAAACCTCCCTAGGGCCGCGACCCGCCCGGTAAGCCTCTGCACCTCTTTGATCGTCCTTGGAGGTACCATCTCTTGCAGTGCTCGAATCTTCTCGGGGTTAGCTTCGACTCCGTGCTGGATTACTATGAAGCCCAGAAATTTATCCGAGGTGACTCCGAACGCGCATTTTGCAGGATTGAGCTTCATTTGGTACTTTCTAAGCTTGGAGAATGTTTCATTGAGGTCAGCCACATGGTGCTCTGCTGTTTGGCTTTTCACCAGCATGTCATCCACGTAGACCTCTATCTTTCGGTCTATCTGGTCTTTGAAGATTTGGCTGACCACTCTTTGGTATGTAGCTCCTACATTTTTCAATCCGAACGGCATCACCTTGTAACAATAAGTGCCCTTGTCGGTGATGAAAGCCGTCTTCTCCTCATCTTCAGGTGCCATTCGGATTTGATTGTATCCCGAAAAGGCGTCCATAAAGGTCAGCAGCTGATGTCCCGAGGTAGAGTCGACGAGCTGGTCGATACTGGGAGGGAAAAACTATTTTTTGGGCAGGCCTTGTTCAGGTCGGTGTAGTCCATGCACATACGCCATTTCCCATTGGTTTTCTTCATGAGGACCACGTTGGCGAGCCAGTCCGGATAGGAGACCTTCCGGATGAAGCCGGCCTCGAGGAGTCTGTCTAGTTCCTCGGCCGCCGCTCGCTGTCGTTCCAGGGTGGAGCCCCGCTTCTTTTGCCTCACGGGTCTGCAGGTCGGTTTCACCTGGAGTCGGTGAACTATGACCTCGGGGTCGATTTCCGGCATGTCGGCGGGCGACCAGGCGAAGACATCCATGTTGGCCCGGAGGAATTCGATCAGGCGCTCCCTTTCGCCGGAGCTTAAGCCGGAGCCGACCTGCACGGTTAGCTCGGAGCAACTTTCCTGTAAAGAGATTTGGGTAAGAAGCTCACCAGGCTCTACCCGTTTCTTCCAGAGGTCGTTCCGCACATCTAAGGTTTCAATGGGCAGTATGCGATCCATTGCTTAAGTTGGCGCCTCGGTCGGTAGCTCCTGTTGGCTTGATGCTTCAGCCGGTGGTTTTGCTTTGTAGGTCGCCATGTAGCACCGCTTGGCCACCATCTGGTCTCCACGAGCTTCGCCTATCCCATGATCGGTGGGGAATCGCACGAGCAAGTGGTAAATTGAGACCATAGCCTGGAGGGCATTCAGTCCCGGTCTTCCCAAAATGGCATTGTAGGCTGAAGGCAGGCGGACTATAAGGAAGTCCATCCTCACGGTGCTTTCTCGAGGGGCGAGCCTAACTGTGACAAAAAAACCGATCTCGCCCGCAACCGGGACTGAGTCCCCGGTAAATCCGACTAGTGGAGCGTTCATTCTTCGAAGCTAGTTTTCTGTCAACCCTATTTTTTGATAGGCATGGTAGTACAAAATATTTGCCGAGCTTCCATTATCAACCAAGACGCGCTTTACATCAAATTTATTTACAATCATAGAGATGACCACAGCGTCATCGTGAGGGGTTTCAACCCCTTCCAAGTCCTCGTTCGAGAACGAGATGGCTTCAGAAGTGCGCGGATGCTTTGGGGGAACCCCTTCTTCGGCTGGCCCTTCAGCTGAGCTTCCTCCTCCAATGACATTGATGGCGCCAGCGATGGGCCTGTTGTCATTTGGATTTTCGGACGGCATGACGTTTTCCACTGGCCTCCTTTCCTCACGTCGGTTCCTCACAAACCGATTGAGCACCCCGCGGCGGATAAGCGCCTCGATCTTATCTCGGAGCTGGAAACAATCCTTCGTGTCGTGGCCGTGGTTCCGGTGGAAGCGGCAATACTTCCTAGGGTTGCGCGGGATTCCTACATCCCGCATCGGGGGTGGGGGCCGAAAAAAGTCCCGACCCTCGATCTCCATTAGGATCTCGGCCCGGGGCGCGTTGATGGAAGTGTAATTCTCGTACCTCTCCGAGTGCATTCGAGGCCGTGGCGGGGACCTTGGTCGAAGCCGTCCCTGCTGCCGAGGCGGGCTCTTCAGCCGAGGCAGGTTCCTATCCCGGCGGAGAGAACAGCTTCTCGGGCGGCCAAACGCTCCTCGCGGCGCTTCCTTTGCTTCTTTGAGACCGGCTCGGTCGCGCCCCGCCTAGAGGCGATAGCCTCCTCGGCCTTCGCATATTTCCAAACTCGGGCCAGCATTTCGGTGAAGTCGGCGAGGAAGCTTTTCTCAATGGAGAAGAGGAATCTGTAGAAGCGAGCTCCGGTCTTCAGTGCCGACATGGCTATTGACTGGTCGAGCTCACGGATCTCCCAGGTTGCAGCGGTAAAGCGGTCGAGGTATTCTCTAAGGGACTCCCCCTCCTTTTGCTTGACGTCCAAGAGGGAATCTGATGTTCGCCGCTGGTGCCGATTGGCAGCGAAGTTGGTGGCGAACTGCCGGCCCGAGCTGTTCGAATGAAGATATTGAGCTTGGCTTCAGTCCAGAGAACCAAAGCCGAGCAATTCTCCGAAGGGTAGCTGGGAAGGCCTTGCAGAGCACAGCCTCCGAGGACCCTTGCAATGCCATGAGGGCTCGGTAGCTCTACAGGTGGTCGAGGGGGTCGGCAGTCCCGTTGTAGGGCTCCACTTGGGGCATTTTGAACCTCGGTGGGACTGGCTCACCCTCGATTTGGCAGGAAAAAGGGAGACTTGGTGGTAAACTCAAAGTCACCCTCGCGCCTTGCCTTCCTGTTATGAAGCGCTTCAATCTGGCACTCCACGTTTTCGACTTTCCTGTCGAGCTCTCCAACTTGGGGGATTGTCACAGTAGCCTACTCCGGTTCGTGGCGGTCCGGAGCTGACTCAGCCTCCGAAGGCTGCGGCCTTCTGTCCAGGCTTCTCCCCGGCAGTTTTCTCCGGGGAGACGCTCGTTCTTCATTATTAGCCCTGGAGGAGCCATGAAGATTTTGGCCCTGGGGGATCGGTCCATTTGGAGGAAGCACCGGTTGGGCCAGGGCCTGTGGAGGTAGCATAGGTGAGGCTTCCTCATGCCGCAGGCCTTGGACGGCGGCGGCCAAAGCCTGGACCTGCTGCACCAGGATGTTGAACTGTTCCGGCTGGACTTGGGGAACCGGGTTAGCCGGAGACGGCGAGTTCTGGACGGAGTGTCCAGGACTTGGTGGAAGACGCCGGAAAGCATTGGAGGCTCCTTTACTTCTCAACTTCATGGCCACAACTCGGGCCCTTTCTCTAGCGCCAACTGTTGCTGGAAATTGGACCCGGGGGTGACCACTGGGTGAGAAGGGAGGAGCTCCGTCGTCTGGCAGTGGGGTGGCGATCCGTCAGTGGGCGGCGTCCTCTAGGAGACCTGCAAAAAAGTCGGTGGCCGAGGTTTCCGGTGCCGGCCCTCCGATGCCTAAGTCAGAGGGGGGAAAGATATATGGGAGAAAATATGTTCGAATAAAGATACAGCGGTCGGTCGGCTTTCTAAGATTTTCTTTTAATATTTTATTTCACCGTTTCAACGACGCCTAGATTTTCATATTTTCTTCGTACACTAGCTATGCTGCATGTGCCCGTATATTAAAACATTTTATTTCACGAATTAGAAATGTTATATAAGGGGAAACATGAAAACAACTATTCTAGATAATCATCCGCTAGCAATGCCAAAGCCAATTGACTTTGCATTCAAATCCAAATCAAATGCAACTCCAATATTTTTCTGCAAAGAATAATTTGCATGGGATCTAACAAAAAAAAATTTAATAAATAAAAAATTTAATTAAAAAGATAAATTAAAAATTTTTATTGCGGTAGAATTTTTTAAAAATATATTTTTCTGCAATAGGAGGAGGGTCGAAGAATCTAATTAGCTTGAATTTTTTGTGCTAGCGTGCACGAATTCTCTATGATTTTTTAAGCATTTCGATGTTGAAAATCATAGAGCTTTCTTTTTCCTAGTTGGCTAATAGATAAAGAGATTTCTATAATCAAGATTTTTAATACTTTTACAATTTATAATTGTCACGCCCCGAGCCCGGAGCGCGGCAGACGCCGCACACCCGCACGACGGGCCGCACAGGCATGCAAGGTAGCAGATCATATCAGAGCAAATACAGATATTTAAAGATGACATAATTATTTAAGTTGGTTAAAAGCAGTCTTACAAAATTTCAAAATAGCACATGCCAACATAATTCAAATGTCCAAGCTAATCTAACTAAAATGCTGATAACTGAAGAAATCATCAAAAAATTTAACGCACTCTCCGATCCCGTGCGATCAAGCCTCTGGATCTGAAAAATAGAGAAAATAAAATAATGAGCTACACTAGCCCAGTAAGCAACAAAATACCCCAAAGTAGGGTCAGAGCATATTCGATCAAAATAAAGGATAATGTCTGGAATAAATCATAAATAACATCGTTTTACTATTTTCAAAACTTATTTTCATTTTTTCAAAAACTCTGATACCAGAATCTCAACATAATAGGCTACGGCCACGTAACCCAGCGGCATGGGTTGCACAAAGTATCAAATCCACTATTTTTATCCACCGATGGCAGCCGGTGTTGCACAAAGTGCCAAATCCATTATATTTACCCACCGATGGCAGCTGGTGTCCAAATCCACTATTTCAATCACTGGTGGCACGGTGTCGAAACCGGTTTCTCACAGATTATAAGTTGACATGTCCAACGTTTAATCCTCATTGGCGGGGCCAGAACAGAACATAACAGATCATAGCCATGCTGAGAATGCATATATATAAAAATAGATTTCATAAATTGTCCAGTCATATTCACGGATTTCAGATCATATAACATGATTTTTAAATAAAATTTAACATGCGTGACCCATTTTACTGAATACAAAATATATTTCGAAATTTAATTCACTAATAATTATTTTACCAAATAATTTCAAAAATGTACTTTGAAGTATTAAGTTACTTACTTCTTCTCGCTTAACTTCTACTTCAGGTAGGCGGATCAGGTTCACCTGTTTAAATTTAATTAATTTCTTTGTTAATTTTAGAGCTAAGCAAAAATCAAAAATAATACTATTGGGTTTCGGGTTCGGATTTCGGTTTCGTGTTCCAGATTTCGGGTTCCGGGTTCGGATCTGAACTGGGCCCAGGTAGGGCCCACAAGGGTACTGCCCAACTGGGCCCAAGTTGGGCCTGCAGTGGACTGGGCCCAAGTTAGGTTTTAAATACTCATATAAGATCAAAAAAATTTAAATAATACTTTTTAACGAGCCATTTTTTTGATGAATTTTTAGATTGTGACAAATAATATCAGAGCAAACCCAGATCATGGCTCATATGGGTTAGGAGACACTGCAGCATGGGTCTATTTGAGCTGACCATGAGGAGATCATGATGTTTGTGCTTGGATTTGTGGTTTTTGTAAATAAATTTGAAATATTTGTTTAGTGAGGATGCAAGGACTTAAAAATCGAAAAAGTATGTGAGGATCATATGAGTATATATTTAGTCTCATATCGACTATATATTGCATAGATTTTGGATACTTATAAAGAGCCATAGAATCTATATATTATCATCTAGCTAGCCTTTTTGGGTGTGGTCCTAGGTTGTTATATATTCTCTCTTAATTTTGTACCCCTAAGCTAAAAACATTTTCAACAGGTGGTGAAACGATAAAGTATTTAAGCAAGATATATAGGACACATTTGGTTTGCAACCGTAATCAAAATTAAAATCAAAATCTGAATGAATTGGAATGAGAATAAGAATGGTTATATCCCTCGAAACTTTTGGTTCATGATCGGAATCGGAGTCAGAATGAAATTTGAATACTAGAGGAGAGGGTAGGGATTGGATTTTAAGGGATTGAGACATTTTTTATTCTCATCTAAAATCGGAATAGGAATGGGACTCTCCCCAACTAAACAGTTAGAAGCCATGCCTTTCCCTAGGTTCCTTCAAACCCACTTGCGTTACCAAGTTGCCAAATTGTGTGCCTCTGTCGGGATCCAAAGGACATGCTAGCTCCGGGTGGCACTTCAACAACAAGATGATATTGGCGATGGCGAACCCGGTTCCATTTGCAAAGGCCTTTGAGTTGTTCTGCAAAGGTGCTTTTCTGTTTGGAGAGGTATGCGACCACGCTCTCGAGTACTAGGAGGAGAGCTTGAGGAGGCTCGAGAAGGTGTTGTTCTTGAAGTAGGAGGATATGATGGAAAAGCCAGCGGCGAACGTGAAGAGGTTGGCGGAGTTCTTGGGGTGTCCCTTTTCCCCTGAGGAAGAGAATGAAGGGGTGGTGGAGGAAATTATAAGGTTGTGTAGCTTTCAGAAGCTGAGCAAACTGGAGGCGACGAAGGCTAAATTAGGCTAGAATCACCTTACTGTGACCCCTCAAACATTTGCAGCATTCTTCAGGAAAGGAGAGGTGGGGGATTGAAGGAATCATATGATCAGTTTGGAGATGGCTTGAAAGTTGGACCATCTCATAGAGCAAAAGCTAAAGGGATCCGGTTTGACCCATGGACGTGGGACTGATGGCTGCTGCCACCACTGGTCGTATACCTTGCTCATAACATACAATTGCAATCTGTGATGCATCTCAAGCGATTCATCTTTGGGAACTGTTTGTATGCTTAATTAATCTTATATACATTATATTTCATATATTGCAGTTTTATGATTCTTTGTTGCTTGATATTGAGGTTTCCTGCTTTTTCACTGTTGATGTATTTGGATGTACTCTGAAAAATAAAAATCATGGCATTGTATAATATTGTCTTGTATTCTTTGAAATTACAAAGTATTTTGGATTAGTTGGTTTCCGATAGTAATAGAAGATTCTACAAAATCTTTCATATGGTGGAATTAGAAAATCTCACTTAAAGTTAAAATTTATATCTCTTATTTTCTCTTGCAATTTTTTTTTGAGCTTCCTCCTTCTAGCGACAAAAAAGAAAAATCAAGTTTTTTATAATATTCTAAAACTTTTGAATTAAGGAGTAGACAAAATAATAATTTTAGAATTCGTAATGTTTAAAGATTATCTAAAATTTTTGAGTTTTTTTTGGCTGCTCGTCCTTCCGCTCATGACTTGTGGGGTGCAATTACTTGCGTGATACATGGAGATAAGCAAAAGAATGATATACTTTTCCAGTTTATTAGGCTTTTTCCATTAAACATCTTTTTCAGAAGGGTAGAATATTATTGCAGCAAGTAGGCTTCACCTAACTCCTCCCTGCAATGTTTCTCTTCCTCCAATCCAATTTTTTTTAGTCTTTTATCGAAATAACGTGTGATTTAGGAACTTTGTATATGATTCATTTTAGAATGATTGATGGCACTCAAATATATATATATATTATATATATATATAATAAAATAATAATATAATAATAATAATAATAATAATAATAATAATAAGCACTAGTTGATTCGTGCACGAAGTAAGTTCACAAGGACATGCCACCTTTCAAAAAAGAAAACAAAAAATGTTACATATAATGATGATGGATGACAACTGGTAGTTCCATTATATAATGGTTGTCTTCCCCGCCTTCTTGTTTCGTTTTCCACTTTTTTTTAATCCTTAAGTCTAGCATGTTTCTTCTGCTCTCGTCAAGAAGAGGTCGAATCCATCATCTGAATGAATTCAGCATGCATGGACTCGTTCAACTGGTTCCGATATGACCCTCGGAAATAGAAGGCATTTCGTATTGGATATTTTTTTAATTGTTTCTGTTTCAATATGCGATCCTAATAGAATTCCAAAATAACCAGGCATAGGCTCGGCTCTACAAGTCCAGGAGGAGACCCGCTTCCCGCGGTTACCTGCAAAAAGCCTCCATTTCGCGTGATCTCGGTCATGGCCACGCCTTCTTCCGTAATTCCCAATAGCGGACGTGCCTTAGCGCCCGAGGAAGCAAAGCGAGAGGATGCTCCAAAACCTCGGAAAGAGTTCGATGATCTCATCTCAACCCTGCCTCTAAATCAAGACTGGATACCCATCCGCCTCCGAAAATACCAAGACTTCTGGATCCCCGAGCACTCTCTTCCAGAAGTCATGGCCATGCAGCAAAACTTCCAGGCTCGCCTCGACGACCTCTTTGTGCTGAGCTACCCCAAGTCCGGCACCACCTGGCTCAAAGCGCTAGCCTTTGCCATCATGACCCGAACCCGCTACTCCATGGCCGACCACCCTCTCCTCCGCTCCACCCCCCACGACTTCGTGGTCTGCATCGATAGATTCTTCTCCGGCGGCAGGCCGTCCAAATTAGAGGCCATGCCTTCCCCTAGGATGCTCAGCAGCCACTTGCCATACCCTCTGCTACCGGATTCCATGAAAGGAGCCGGCGGCCGATTCTTGTACGTTTGCCGGGAACCCAAGGACGTGTTCGTCTCCCGGTGGCACTTCAACGACAAGATGAGGCCCGACTCCGTGGAGCCGATTCCATTCGGCAAAGCTTTCGACTTGTATTGCGATGGCGTCAGCCCCTACGGATCGATATGGGAGCACGCTCGCGGTTACTGGGGGGAGAGCTTGAGGAGGCCTGAGAAGGTGTTTTTCCTCAAGTACGAGGAGATGCTGGAGGAGCCGGCGGGGAGTGCGAAGAAGCTGGCGGACTTCATGGGGTGCCCGTTCTCGCCGGAGGAAGAGAAGGAAGGGGTGGTCGAGGAGATTACAAGGCTTTGTAGTTTTGATAGTCTGAGCAAACTGGCCGGGAGCATGCCGCGCAAGCTCAACACGAAGCTGCCGCTGCAGACTACTTCATTCTTTAGGAAAGGAGAGGCAGGGGACTGGAGGAACCACATGAGCGAGGAGATGGCTCGGAGGATGGACGCGGTAACCTCGCAGAAGCTGGAGGGATCTGGTCTGACCTTCGGGATTAGCGCGGGCGTGGAAGCTAATGGAATGTGATTTGCATTTTGATGTGTTTTACCTCTTCCAATCTTGGTTGGAATTGTTCCCCCAGTAATCACTTCATCTTGGGGTGCTTGGGTTAAATAATTTCTGGCTTAATCCCTATGTATTGCTGCCTTTTGCAATACTTAAATATAATACTATGATCTGCTATCAAGTGCTTGGTGTGATACTCAAGATGTGGGTTGAAAAGTTAGATATGTCCTCCTCCATTCTCCCAGGGTCTTCTATTTTTTTTCTTAATTTTTTATTTATTTCTATTTTTTGGTTCAAAATAATTTTGTGAGTATTTGTAAGTATGTGTATTTTATTCTACATCGGCTATGCATTGAATAGATTTTAGATACTTATACAATATCAAATAATCCAAATAATATCTTTTCGATGAGTTTTCAAATTATAACAATGATATCAGAGCAAACTCGGACCATGGCTCAAATGGGCTAGGAGACACTGCAGCATAGGGTCTACTAAAGCTGACCATAAGCAGATTGTAGTGTTTGTGCTTAGATTTGTGGTTTTTGTAAATGAATTTAAACCCTTTGCTTAGTAAGGATGTCAAGACATAAACAAAAAAAAGTATGTGAGGATCATGTAAGTGTATATTTAATCTCATATCGGCTATATATTGGGTAGATCTCGGATACTTGTAAAGAGCCAAAGAATCTACATATTACCATCTAGCTAGCCTTTTTGGCAAGGCCCTAGGTAAGCTAAAGACATTTTCAACATGTGGTAAAAAGATAAAGTATTTAAGCAAGATATATAAAGCACATTTAGTTTACAACTGGAATTAGAATTGGAATTAAAATCAGAATAGATTGAAATGGGAATTAGAATGGCCACATCCCTCGAAGCTTTTGATTCGTGACCTGAATCGACCTGAATCGGAATCGAAATGAGATTTAAATAATTGGAAAGGATAGGGATCGGATTTCAAGGGATTGAGATATTTCCATTTTCCTTTGAAACCGAATAGGAATGGGACGCTCCTAACCAAACAGCTGGAATGGGAGTAGCTCTTTTTTATTTCTATCTCATAGTTCAACTTCTTCTAACTAAATATATTCTTAAGTCAATATGCTGCTTTTATTTTTTATTTTTCAGTAATCTGTGCCGTAACACAATGGCCATACTCTTCTACTCATGAACAGGAGGTCATGACATGCATCCTCTAAATTCTCAGAAAAAGATGATTACTCTTGCGTTAGCGTTCTGGTCAATGTAGCCTTGTTAGTAAAACTACATGGGTTGGCACACCTTCGCAAATAGCTTGTACAAGTTTCAGAGTTTAAATTCTGAATATTGTTGAAAAACTACATCGGTTCGGAATTGGGTTTCTGATTGGTGTTCTGGTCTTCTTTCCTTCTTTTAATGAAGCCAACGCCTGTAGTAATCTTGGAAAACTGATTCACTAAATCTTACCTTCACGAAGCATCTAGCGAGTGATATTTAATATGAGAATTTCCAAGACACTAATTAAGGAGGACAACCATGGACCACCTGAGATATTATATTTATTTTCTAAAGCGATTAGTACAGCATCCAAGTATTATATGAGCGAATGGGACGACAGCCAAATCCCTCAAGCAGTCCACAAAAGATTCTATAGGACTTGGTGGTGGACCTCTATGTGGGCGCCGTTGGCTCTGATTGAAACCTACCACAAGGAACTCATAATTGCCTTTCATTCCCTTCCACCTACCCCCAATAATGGAGATCCATTCTTGGGCCTGGATCCCCTCCGATGCCAGATATTTGAGTTATGATGCTAGAGGGAGTCACGAGCGAGTGGAACAACGATAGAATATATCATTCCAATTTTCTAAAAAAAGACTAAATTATATTTTGTTAATTAAATTTAGCAGTTTTGAAAAAAATAATTATTAAAAGCTATTAGTTCCGTAGTTGGCACCAAATGCGACATGGTACGATTGGATACTACGTTGTTGACATTAGAAATAACACCTCTCAAGATGCATGATAATTTCCTCACAAAACACGATACATTCAACATATAAGGGCCCGTTTGGTTTGCATGAAAAGGAGGGAAGAAAGTGTGGTCAACGGGAAAGTAATGAAATGCCTCTTGTTTGATTAGAGTTTTCAAAGGAGAGAGATGAAAAAGTTGTATTCCCATGGGAATATGATTCCCACATTTCATGGGAAAGTCTTTCCCATGAGAAACATGGAAAAGTTACTTTCCCATGAGGTGGGAATCACTCCTTTTTTATTTTTTTTCCAAAAAGACCCTTCAGCATTAAAGAAGCATTAAAGAGGCATTAAAGACCTAATTTTTATTAAGGGCATAATAGGAATTATACATAACTTTTCTAGGAAAGTGGATGGTCAACCAAACATAAGCACTTTGGAAATTTGTCACTTTCCCATGGTTAACCAAACATGCCAAAAGTACTTTCCTAGGTATCCTCTTCCTAGGAATCGGATTCCTGGAAATCAGATTCCTAGGAGGGAAAATACTTCCGCGAACCAAACGAGCCCTAAGAGATTGAGTGGACTCGCCCAATATAGGGTTCTCAAAACCCTTCTAGAGTGCTGATTTGGGGATGGCGAACAACCACAAACTAGGATTTGAGGATGGACCTTCTCAGTTCCAGATCATACCAGCCTTTTTTTTTTTAAAAAAAAACCTTTGTCTTCAAAAATGTCACCACCTAAAGCAATGGGGCGTTAAGGATTTCCTTCTCCAAGGTCTCTCCTACGAGAAGCAGCTTTCTTCTAAGAGAAAAAGGTTTCTTTTCCAGAGCTCCCAATCTCAACCGGCCCAACTCTTTTCTTTCCATAAGAAAGACGCCAAAAAATGAAGCTAGCTTTACTTCGCGGCCTTCTCCATACCATGTAACCAGCCCAAAGTATGAATGACCTCTTCGTTTCATCAGGAGGGACACCCCAACGACATCCATCTCCAACTTCTAGCTGGGAGATAAATACTACTGTATGGGCGCATTTTATTTTACTTTATGGTACAAACTTAATCTTAGAATTTGTCTTTGAGACAGTACTGGGTAGGCGGTAGAATCATGGAATAAGGCCTTTATTCCGCTGTTATACGATCAAACACAATTCTTTAGCTGGAAAACTAGTCTTTTATATTGAATTGGGATAAGTAAGGGGGATATAATTCTATTTCATGAAGCAAGTCCTATCCTCTCCACCTCTCTGGATAATGACGCAAGCTTCATCCATGTGCTGGCTGTTGAGAGAGAACAAGCGCCTGGAATAAGAAGAAGAGAAGTGGAAGAGAACTCCATGAAAGTTATATTGATCAAGCAAAACAATCCATTGCAAACTAAACCCTGAGCTGTCTTATGCAGACGAGCCTTACAAATTCGATTGAGAATGAGAAACTCGATTTGAAAATAAAATAAAATATACTAAGATTGTTCGACTACAAAATCTGAAAATATGATGAAAAACTAATATTGTCTCTAATGATTTTTTTTTTTAAAAAAAATGATCAAATATAATGGATCAATCGATTATGGCATCGTTGGGGCCTTCTGCTGCAAATCCGTTGGCTCCTAAAAGATTTGGCATGGTCCATAGCCAAAGAATAACTAGAAGCGGAACTTAAAACACCGTAGCGTAAGATAAATGCAGCCCTTTAAGCCCACGAACGGAACTTAAAGCTTACTAGTGGTCACAGCAAATATGTCAATGTGCCCGTAGGCGTGACTTTGGGTTAGGTCATGTGCTTTTAGCTTGATAGAATGGGTCAAGATTATAGACCTAAATCTCTTTCAAGCTAGGTTCATGCCAAATCCGGCTAGATTCTATCTCAATTCTATTTGATATATATATTAAATAAATTTGCATATTTTAGTTAATATCTCATACTAACAAACAATATCTTAAAAACTACTGGTAAATTCGGAATTGTCCACTAATTCCTTGTTTTAAGAGATATTATCATTGGTTGTTGATTTATTTGCTAAGTGTTGAGTCAACCACCTAAATATGCTATTTGATTACTGGAGAAGTGTGAAACAGTGGTCACTGCAGATTAGATAAACTAGCAGATGGAGGCCCCAATCTAGTCCTATTAAATAAGTCATGGGCAAGGTCTCTTGTGTGGTGTCGGACGGCTATTTCACATTTTTATTTTTAAGAGAAAAAACACATCCATTCTAGTCCCCTATCAACAACATCAACTACTGCCTGCTATTAATTTTGCAGGAAGTAATGGTACGGAACCCATGTGCGTGGTGAAGGGGAAAATCCTTTTTAATTAGTAGCATCTCACATGGTGTGTTTCTGGGCACCAAAAAAAAAAAAGACATGTTTTGGAGAGATCAATTTTCTTGATTTTCTTATTGTATTTTGTTTTACAATTCCAATAATATTGAGAATTTTATTTTTTAAAAAAAATAAAAAAATCATACAATAGTTCTTTAATTAAAATAATACAACGATATCTCTTTAATTTTTTACCATTTGCACTTAAACACTAAGGCCCTGTTTGGGGGAGCTTTTGGAGGGCCAGAAAGTGAAAGCACTTTCTGGCCCTCCAAAAGTACTTTTAGATGAAAAACTGTGTTTGGTAAATTTTTCAAAAAGCTGTTTCAGCTTTTGCAGGAAGCTGAAAACAACTTTTGGGAAGAAGCTCCAATTTGGAGCTTTTGGGAGGAAGCTGTTTCAGCTTTTTCGGAAAGTTGTATTTTTGACAAAAATGCCCATATTAAAATATAATAATTACATAGCTTGTCCCTTTATAAACCTAAAAATTTGCTGGAGCCAAGAACCCTAGCCGTCAGACTCCCTTCCGTAAGAAAAGGTATTTTTCTTTTCAATTTTTGTATACATCTCTTGAACCACATTTTAGAAGAAAAAATTTTTAATCCTTCTCCGTACCTTCCAAAATCAATTATTATTATTTTTTTTTTAATCATCAACCTCGCGGCCCATGCTGAGGTCCTCCTCGAGCGTGGACCACGAAGAAGAGCCCCTGGACCGCGAAAAATATTAATATATTATTTTAAATAATTTAATATTATGTTATATTATAAAAAATAATTTATACTAATAATTATAATATTTTATACCTTTATTATTGTATTATACTATAAATATTATATTATATTACATTACATTATAATACATTAATATGTTATTTTAAATAATTTAATATTATGTTATATTATGAGAAATTAATTTATATTAATAATTATAATATTTTATACTTTTATTATTGTATTATACTATAAATATAATATATATTACATTATATCATAATACATTAATATGTTATGTTAAATAATTTAATATTATGTTATATTACCAAATATTAATTTACTCTAATAATTATATTACTATTATGCTATATTAACATAATATTAATTTATATTACAATAATATTATACTATATCGTATATTTATATATTAATTTATGTTATATTTTATTATGTTCTGTTGTATAATACTATGCAATGTCCTTTATGATAATTTTATCATAAAAAAGTGCTTTCTCAGTTTTGTTTACCAAACATAAAACAAAGTACCATAGCACTTTACGAATGTAGTTACCAAACAGTAAACAGCTTTTTATAACAGCTCTACTTCAGACAGCTCTACTTTCAACAGCTCTACTTCCAACAGCTCTACTGCCAACAGCTCCCCCAAACAGGGCCTAAAAATACTATTTTTTCAATTAAATCCTAAAATTTTGATTTTGATTGCAATATGATCCAGCTGCTTATCTCTATGGTAATAGATAAAAAATTTCACCGATACCCTTGATAGCTGGGATTATAAGAGAAGTTGTATTTTAGCGGAAATAAAAACTCAAGTGTATATTAGTAATTTCACAATTGCGTTAGAGCTCGGATGGAAGTTGGGCATATTGCAACCAATTTGAATTCGTTGGATCTAATTGAAAAATTAGAATATTTGAGGTGTAAATATAAATCACGAAAAGTGGAAGAGGTACCTGTATAATTTTTTCTAAAATAAAACACCTTCCATCCTATCTACTGAGTAAGATACTTACATTTTCTATAAATAAAATCTCATATAAAAATCCCTAGAAAATTTCTCCCATAAAGAGAAATAAATCCCGAATGTAGATGAAGAGGTCGACTTCCTAAGGTTTCTTTATAATATTTCATTTCACCATTCCAATGATGTCTAGATTTTCAGATTTTCTTTGTCCACTAGCTACACTGCATATGCCCGTGTATTAAAACATTATATTTCACGAATTAGAAATGCTAAATAAGAGGAAACATGGAAACAACTACTTTAGATAATCATTTGCTAGTAAAACCATGGAAACAACTACTTTAGATAATCATTTGCTAGTAAAACCAAAGCCGGTTGACTGTATAAGTAAGCATTCAAACCCAAATCAACTGCAACTCCAATATTTTTCTGCAAAGAATAATTTGCAGGGGATCCAACAAAAAAAGTTTTGAGTAAATGAAGCTTTTAATTAGAAAAGATAAATTAGAAATTTTAATTGCGGTAGAATTCTTAAGAGAGATCTTTTTCTATAAGAGAAGTAGGGTAGAAGAATCTAGTTAGCTTGAAATTTATTTGGTAGCGTGCGCGAATTCTCTATTATTTTTCAAGCGTTCCTTCTGGATGTTGGAAATCAATAGAGTTTCCTCTTTCCTATCCGGTTAATAGATAAAGAGATTCCTACAGTAATAAAGATTTTTAATGCTTTTGCAATTCATAGTGGTAACAGAAATGCTGGACAAACAATAGTTGGGCTTCCTATCCAAGGCCAGAAACTTCATCATTATTTAGGGAAGAGGGCCATATTGGAAAGAGGGTATCATGGGCAGCAAAATTTCCATAATTTATTTAAATAATTATTTTTTTCACTATTTCAAATACATAGGCGAATCAGAGTAGGCTCGAAAGGGATTTGGTCCATTTAAGCCCCTATTCTAGCCCATTCACTGCAATACGACTCACTGTTATTTATATTTTAGCAATTATTCTAAAGAAAACAAATAAATGTAGCATCAATAGCGTGAGACAGAAACATCACAAAGACACCTCGATGGTACAAGTAACAGACGGCTCTGGGGTCAACAAAGGTTGACAGCAAGAGCAGAGACAGAGACGCTATACGGGGGTTACAGGATTGCAGCAACTTCTTATGTAATCTCACACTAAACATCGAAAAAATAAAAAGAAGATCACAAACAACTTCGACTAGGCTTGCGCTTGGACATCACAATTGGTGGCCGCGGCTTCCACATCCACACCATTGAGGGTAAGACCGGACCCCTCAAGCTTTTGCTCGGTGATGCGGTCCAACTTCCGCGCCATCTCCGGACTCATATGATTCCTCCAATCCCCTGCCCCTCCTTTCCTGAAGAGAGAATCATTGGTTTGGACGAAGTCGGGATGCAGTTTACCCGTCTTGTTGACCTCCAAGCTCTTCAGGTTGTCAAAGCTGCACAGCTGTATGACCTCCTCCACCACCCCTTCCTTCTCTTCCTCTGGAGAGAAGGGACACCCCATGAACTCGGCCAACCGCTTCACAATCCGCAGCGGATCCTCTAAGATCTCCTCGTACTTCAAGAACAGCACCTTCTCTGGCCTCCTCTGGCTCTCCTCCCAGTACTCGAGAACATGCTCCCATATCGGCCCATAGGGGCAATTGCCCTCACAGAACATCTCGAAGGCCTTGGTAAATGGAATTGGCTCCATGGGTTGCGGCCTCATCCCATTATTGAAGTACCACCGGGAGACCAACACATCCTTGGGGTCCCGGCACACATATATGACCTTACAGTCTAAGCTCTTGATGGTGTGTGGTAGGAGAGAGTATGGCAAGTGGGTGTTGAGGATACGAGGGGATGGCATGGCTTCTATTTCTGAGGGTTGGCCTAAGGAGTAGGTTCTGTCCAGGAAAGGGACGCACTCGTGAGGATTTCGGCGAAGGAGAGGGTGGTGATCGAAAGGGTATTGGGCTCGTGTCATGGTGGCGTAGGTGAGGGCTTTGAGCCAGGTGGTGCCGGACTTTGGGTAGCTAAGCACCCAGAGGTCGTCGGGGCGAGCCTTGAAGTTTTGCTGCATGTCCATGATGCCGGGGAGAGCACGTTGGGGGATCCAAAAGCCTTGGTATTTTCGGGTGCAGATGGGTGCCCAGCCTTCCTCCAAGGGGAGGGTTGAGATGAGGTCGGTGTAGTTGGATGGAGGTCTTGGATCCGCACCTTTTTTCCCTTGAGACTCCATTGGAGGGGGGCTGTTGCAAAGAGATGGTTGAGCAGCCATTGAAAAACGGATGCTATGCTATGCTCTCTAGCGGGTGTTTGTTTGCAGGGACTAGGGTTCAACTTCTCCCGGAGTGGCCTAGTTATCCCCTAAATAGAATAGATATATGATAGTCCCTAGACTCTATCACAAGTGCGTGGATCGTGACAAATAAAATAGGACAAAAAAAAAGTATCATTTCCACAACGAGGCGATTCAAGTATCAATTTATAAATTTTCTATATTATATAGATAACCCCAAATTGATGTGACTAAGTACAATTTCTTAACCAAAAAATCAAATATGAAAGGTTCCTAGGGTTTGGATTTCATCAATTAAATTTCTTCAATGAATTTAAATCTGATTGTTAATATTCTGTTAATTACAATGACCAAATCCCTTTTTTTTTAATGTGATATTCTCTTTTAAGGCATAACACCTATACCTATATTAGTCCTATATCTACTTTCGTGATCATATAGATTAATATAAATTTATTATGATCCGTGAAATTCTTGAATGTAGGTCACAAGGGTATGCATTTATTTCTAAACTACACTGCCAATGTTTGATAAATTCATCAACTAATATTGAACTTTAACTTTCGTTATTTCAGTCAACATCTTAAGCATGCAATTCATGGCTAGTAAAATGCAAGAATGAAAACCGAAATTATCAAATTGTAATTAACAAAGGATATTGAATACAACCATACTCAATTTATATCAAAAATTCAATAACTACGTCCTAGCCCTAGGATAAGAAAACTAGCAAATCATAACTAATAAATCAATCCAATTATTTCTCAAACATAAATTTCGCATTCAACATCCTTAATAACAATTCAGCAAATAAAAAAAATATCATAGAAAGGAAAAGAACTCTGTATTTGCAAAAACCCTCCGTTCCGTTCTTGCTCCCGGAATTCCAGCTTTTTTTCTTCTTCTAGAATTCCTGGCTTTTCCTCCTCTCAGAATTCGAGATTCTCTGAGTTTTCTTCTTCCTTATCTCCTTGCCACCCCCCTAGTATCTGCTGGCTCTCAGCTTCTCCCAACCGATTCTTCTTTTTTTTTTTTTGAATTTTAAAATAGATTTCCCCCATATCTACTGGCTGAAATGCGGAATTCTAGGCTGATTTTATTACTCGACTCCCAGCTAGATTTAGAGCACCAAAACGATACACTTTGGAGTTGGACCCTTCACGAAAGTTTTAGATCTTGTTCTCAGCTTTCCAACGCACCTAGGCTTGCATTATTCTGACGTCTAGAACTCCATGTACAAGCTGAAAGCCGAAACAGGGTCTGGGCTGCAGTAAACTTTTGGACAGATTCGGGCTTCTCCGTTTCGGCTAAGTTTTGAACTTCAAAATGGCAGAACTGGGTTTTGTGCTCTTATAAAAGTTTTAAGCCTACGTCTTATCTTTCCAACAAGCCAAACAATACCTAAAACCGAGGTCTGTAGCTCCAGTTAGAACCCAAAAGTCGAACAGTATTCTGGTTTGACTAGACCAGCCCAACTAGGACTTGCTCTCTAGGCCTAGCCCAAATTTTACCTTTTCACATCAGCCTAATTTTAACCTAATTCAATAATTAAACACCTGCAAAATATCAAAAATTTTTAAAAATTAAATAAATATAAAAAGCACTTAAATTCTAGATAAATGAGCTAAAAACATATCAAACATCCTAAAACAAAACAAGGAGGGCTAAAAAATGTGTGAAATAAATTTTCACATCAATGTACTAAGAGAGTGACATGTTCAAATTAAAAGGTACGGCACGAGGGGCCGGACCACGACATATTTAATAGGTTAACTTGTGAACTCGGCTGTGGCCTGTGGCGCATTAAATTATTGTGCCTATGGAGGTATCTCTTGGAGTGATAAGACGGAGTCACGAGCGAGTGAAACGACTAGGATCTTCATTTCGTAAAATAGATATGATTAGAATTGAGTCTCGAAAGTTGGACCATCTCGTAGAGCAAAAGCTAAAGAGATCCGGTTTGTCCCCACTGGTCGTATACCCTGCTCATAACATTCAATTGTAATCTGTGTTGCATCTCAAGCGATTCATCTTTGGGAACTGTTTGCATGCTTAATCTTACATACATTATATTTTAGATATTGCAATTTTATGATTCTTTGTTGCTTGATATTGAAGTTTTACTCTTTTTTACTGTGGATGTATTTGGATGTACTCTAGAAAATTAAAATTACAGTATTGTATAATGTCTCATATTTTTTGAAATTACAAAATAGCATTTTGGGTTAGTTGGTTTCCGATAGTAATAGGAGATTCTACAAAATCTTTTATATGGTGAAATTAGAAAATCTTACTTAAAGTAAAAATTTCTATTTCTTATTTTTTCTTGAAATTTATTTTTGAGCTTCCTCTTTCTAGTGATAAAAAGGAAAAGTCTCAATTTTTTTTAAAATTCTAAAACTTTTGAATTAAGGAGTAGACAAAATAATAATTTAAAATTTATAATGTTTAGATATTATCTAAATTTTTTGGATTTTTTTGGATGCTCGCCCTTCCGCTCATGACTTGTGAAGATAAGCAAAAAAATGATTTATTTTTTTCAATTTATTAGGCTTTTCTCATTAAACATCTTTTTCGGGAGGACAGAATATTATTGTAACAAGTTGGTTTCACCTAATCCGGCTCTGCAATGCTTTTTTTTCTCCAATCCGAATTTTTTAGTCGTCTATCGAAATAACGTGTGATATAGGAACTTTGTATATTATTTATTTTGGAATGGTTGATGGCACTCTATCATTGTTCTGTCAAAAAAATAAAATAAAGAGAAAATATATAACAATAAGCACCAGTTGATTCATGCACATAGTAAGCTCAACAAGGACATGCCACCTTTCAAAAAAAAAAATTAAAAAACAAAAAATGTTATAATGATGGATGGCAACTGGAGCAGTTCCATTATATAAAGGAAGGACAAGACAGCAATAGCAGGAAAAATGGTTGCTTAGCCTACCTTTTCTTTTTTTTTTTTTGTTTTCTGGCCTTTTTTAATTCTTCGGTCTAGCCTCTCTCTTCTGCTGACGTTAGGAAGAGGTCAAATCCATCATTTTAATGAATTCAGCATGCATGGACTCGTTCAACTGGTTCCGATACGACCCTCGAAAATAAAAGACATTTCAAATCGGATATTTTTTTAATTGTTTCTGTTTCAATAATCAATATGCAATTCTAATGAAATTCCAAAATAATTTTTGTATCGGATCATTAGATGCAGTTTAGCGGAGATCGATCTGATGCGATCAAAAACAATTTTTTTTTCTAAGGATCAAAGAAATATAAGCCAAATCTGGGGAGGAAAAGCACGGTTTTGCCGGTCAGCAGTTGGAAAAGGTTGGTGGGAAGCAGTTGTGACGCTCGCTTGTAACTTATTCTGCACCAAAAAAAAAAAAAACGCCTGTTTCATCACATACATGAAAATTTCCACTTCGAATTTTCTCAAGATCAACTTCGACGAATCGGTCCTAGATGAAGGTGTGCGAGGTGGTGCGGATTTTATGATACGGAGCCCGCACTCCAGAGTGGTGGCAGCAGGAGGCTGTCAGTTGTTCGGCACATCAGTTTCCGGGGCAGAGCTACAAGCTGCCTGGGCAGGTCTTCGATGTGCGAGGCAGGTACTGCAGGCTGGCTCGATTGTCTTGGAGGACGACTCGGCTACAGTTATCAGTTGGATCCAGGGAGGGCTGAGGGGTGAGGGCTCAGACCACCCCTTGGTTCGGGATATTGGGATGATGTGTGGGGTTGGGGTAGCCATTCAGGCCAAACATGTATTCAGAGAAGCTAATGGGGCAGCCGACTGGATGGCTGCCTTCGCGGCTCATCATTCAGGGTACACTTTTTGGATGGGGAAGGGAGAGCTGCCACTGACTCTCCGTGAGTTAGTGTTTTTTGACTTTATTGGGTGTATTCGTACACGCACGGTATGAGAACCCGTTTTCAGCAAAAAAAGAAAAAAAAATGTCGGTCACATCATGAACGTGGTGACGGAATTATTTTGAACCGCTCCTCTAAGCAGTGTCAGTACTTTCCATCCTATGTCACAAAATAGTTAGCTTGAAATTTTTGAGGTAGCGATGCACGAATTCCCTATGATTTTTCAAGCATTTCGATGTTGAGAATCATAGAGCTTCCTTTTTCCTAGCTGGCTAATAGATAAAAGAGATTTCTATAATCAAGATTTTTAATACTTTTACGATTCATAATAGTAACAAAAATGCTGGGGCAAATAAATAAAGGACCAGTAATGTTGGACAAACAATAGTTGGGCTCCATATCCAAGACTTGAAACTTTTTGATTATTTAGTGAAATTTTTATGATTTATTTAAATGATTATTTTTTACACTCTTTCAAATACATAGGCGAATCAGAGTCGGCTGGAATGGGATTTGGCCCATTCCAGTCCATCCACTGGCACCGCAATATGACTCACTGTTATTTATATTTTAGCAATTATTCTAAATAAAACAAATAAATGTAGCATTAATAGCATGTGACGAAAACATCACGAAGGCACGTCGATGACAGAAGTAGCAGACGTCTTTCGCAGTTACACCTTATTGACGCTCTCTCGGGCCAACGAAGGTTGACTGCAAGAGCCGAGGCAGAGACGCTACAGCCAAGACTAGCTTGCAACAAGCGGGGGTTACAGGATTGCAGCAAACTTCTTACGTAATTTCATTCTAAACATCCGAAAAATAAAAAGAAGATCACAAACAACTTCGACAAGACTTGTGCTTGGACATCACCATTGGTGGCCGCCGCTTCCACATCCACACCATGGAGGGTTAGACCGGACCCCTCAAGCTTTTGCTCGGGGATGCGGTCCAACTTCCGCGCCATCTCCGGACTCATATGATTCCTCCAATCTCCTGCCTCTCCTTTCCTGAAGAAAGAATCCTTGGTTAGGACGAATTCGGGATGCAGTTTACCCGTCTTGTTGACCTCCAAGCTCTTCAGGTTGTCAAAGCTGCACAGCTTTATGACCTCCTCCACCACCCCTTCCTTCTCTTCCTCTGGAGAGAAGGGACACCCCATGAACTCGGCCAACCGCCTCACAATCCGCAGCGGATCCTCTAACATCTCCTCATACTTCAAGAACAGCACCTTCTCTGGCCTCCTCTGGCTCTCCTCCCAGTACTCGAGAACATGCTCACATATCGGCCCATAGGGGCAATTGTCCTCACAGAACATCTCGAAGGCCTTTGTAAATGGAATTGGCTCCACAGGTTGCGGCCTCATCCCATTATTGAAGTACCACCGGGAGACCAACACATCCTTGGGGTCCCGGCACACATATATGACCTTACAGTCTAAGCTCTTGATGGTGTGTGGTAGGAGAGAGTATGGCAAGTGAGTGTTGAGGATACGAGGGGAGGGCATGGCTTCTATTTCTGAGGCTTGGCCTCTGGAGTAGGTTCTGTCCACGAAAGGGACGCACTCGTGGGGATTTCGGCGAAGGAGAGGGTGGTGATCGAAAGGGTATTGGGCTCGTGTCATGATGGCGTAGGTGAGGGCTTTGAGCCAGGTGGTGCCGGACTTGGGGTAGCTCAGCACCCAGAGGTCGTCGGGGCGAGCCTTGAAGTTTTGTTGCATGTCCATGATACCGGGGAGAACACGTTGTGGGATCCAAAAGCCTTGGTATTTTCGGGTGCAGATGGGTGCCCAGCCTTCCTCCAAGGGGAGGGTTGAGATGAGGTCGGTGTAGTTGGAAGGAGGTCTTGGATCCGCACTTTTTTTTCCTTGAGACTCCATTGGAGGGGGGCTGTTGCAAAGAGATGGTTGAGCGGCCATTGAAGAAAGGATGCTATGCTATATGCTCTCTAGCGGGTGTTTGTTTGCAGGGACTATGGTTCTAGTTCTCCCGGAGTGGCCTAGTTATCCCCTAAATAGAATAGATATACTAAGAGAGTGACATGTTCAAATTAAAAGGTACAGCACGAGGGGCCGGACCACGATGTGCCAATGGGGAGGGAGTCCCGAGCGAGTGGAACAACTAGGAACTTCATTTCGTAAAATAGATATGATTAGAATTGATTTTAAGGTCTTTTAGCATTTTCTTCAGCTTTCTCGGGTGCTCCTTGCGAACTTCTAGGATGTTGTTCGGGTTATCTATCTTGCCTTGGGCTTTCTATTTTTTTACTTTTTTATTTATATCTATTTTTTTGTTCTAAATTATATTGTGAGTATTCGTAAAATGTGTGTTTTATTCTTCATTGGCTATATATTGGATAGGTCTTAAATACTCATATAAGATCAAAAAAATTTAAATAATACTTTTTGACGAGCCATTTTTTTGATGAATTTTTAGATTGTGACAAATAATATCAGAGCAAACCCAGACCATGGCTCATATGGGTTAGGAGACACTGCGACATGGGTCTATTTGAGCTGACCATGAGCAGATCATGATGTTTGAGCTTGGATTTGTGGTTTTTGTAAATAAATTTGAAATATTTGTCTAGTGAGGATGCAAGGACTTAAAAATCGAAAAAGCATGTGAGGATCATATGAGTATATATTTAGTCTCATATCGGCTATATATTGGATAGATTTTGGATACTTATAAAGAGCCATAGAATCTATATATTATCATCTAGCTAGCCTTTTTGGGTGAGGTCCTAGGTTGTTATATATTTTCTCTCTTAATTTTGTACCCCTAAGCTAAAGACATTTTCAACGGGTGGTGAAACGACAAAGTATTTAAGCAAGATATATAGCACACATTTGGTTTGCAACCGTAATCAGAATTAAAATTAAAATCTGAATGAATTAGAATGAGAATCAGAATGGTTATATCCCTCGAAGCTTTTGGTTCGTGACGGAAATCGGAATCAGAATGAAATTTGAATACTAGGAGAGGGTAGGGATTGGATTTTAAAAGACTGAGACATTTCTATTCTTATCTAAAATCGGAATAGGAATGGGACTCTCCCCAACTAAACAGTTAGAAGCCATGCCTTCCCCAAGGTTCCTCCAAACCCACTTGTGTTACACCATGCAACCAGGCTCGGTCCACGGCTCAAGTTGCCAAATTGTGTGCCTATGTCGGGATCCAAAGGACGTGCTAGCTCCTGGTGGCACTTCAACAGCAAGATGATATTGGCGATGGTGAACCCAGTTCCATTTGCAAAGTCCTTTGAGTTGTTCTGCAATGGTGCTTTTCCGTTTGGAGTAGTATGCGACCACTCTCTCGAGTACTGGGAGGAGATACTATCAGAAAACATGCGTATAGTAACACTACAAGAAAATACACTTTCAGCGACCACTTTCGGCGACTAAATGAATAGTGGACGCTGCAAATAAGGCTATTTGTGACCAACATCCTTGTTTGTTACTGAATGATTGTCCTACACCGACTAAATGCATATTTGGTCGTAGAAAATCAAAACCAAGTTGGCAGGGTGGAGGTAAAACGTTTGGCCACTAAAGTTTGGTCGCTGAAAATAAGGCTATTTGCGACCAACATTCTTGTTAGTTACTGAATAATTATCCTACACCAACTAAATGCATATTTGGTCACGGAAAAGCAATACCAAGTTGGCACGAGTCCAATATTTCGCACGGGCGGGGGTAAAACTTTTGGCGACTAAATTTTAATCCTTAAAGGTTCACCTCCAGCGACTAAAAAAAAATTTAGTCCAGAAAAACTTTTACGAATGGCGCCTTTTTTCCATGACCAAACTTTTAACAGTGGAAGGTTTCCGTAAAACCGAACGATGTTGTACTAGCCCCTGTAAGATGCTAATTTCTAAGTTCAAAAAAAAAACTGCTTATTTTCAAATAGTGCCGTTTAACACCTTAATTCACTTAGGCATATCCTCATCTCTTCGGCTGAATCTCGATCCCACAACTTTTCTTCATACTTAAATTCTTTTTTATTTGTATTATTTTAATATAATTTTAAAAGCTCGAGCTCGGTGCTTGACTCCTTGTCAAATAAATATACGAATCGACAGGATACACGGCATGCGGACATGGGAATGGAAATCCGCTTAGAAATATATAGAATTCTTGGACATCCTACGGGCAAAATCTTTTTTTCATTAGCCCACCCGCACGATGGATCGAAAATCCGTTTAGAAATAATTTTGCATACATCCTTGTTAGTTACTGAATGATTGTCCTACACCAACTAAATGCATATTTGATCGCGAAAAATCAAAACCAAATTAGCACAAGTCCAATATTTCGCGCAGGCTGGAGGTAAAATTTTTGGCGACTAATTTTTGGTCCCTAAAGGTTCACCTCCAGTGACTAAAAAAAATTTAGTCCAGAAAAGTATGCATGTAGAGGACGTCATGTGAGAAACCAAACAAACCTTAATTTTCTATTTCTCTATTCGGCTTTAACTCCTTGCCTTCGCCTGTTCGCCGTTCCCCTATCTAGAATCCCAAATCCCTCCCACTCGGTGCTAGCCAAGCCTTCTTCGCTTCCGAGTTCCTGCCCTATATCTGGAGAAGAGGAAGACCCTGTTCGGCTGCGGCGGAGGAACCTCTGGAGAAGACCCTGTTCGGCTGTCTGCGCGCCCACGAGTCTCTTCGGCGTCCCAAGGTATGTCTCCTCCGGAATTTGTTTTAGCATAGGCCGGGAGGGCTTTTGTAAGAGGGTAACGAGGCCGGGCTTGAGGGAGAGGGAGAGGGAGAGGGAGAGGGAGAGGTGGGGGTCGTCGGGGGTTGTCGGAAGATTTGGAGGCGAGGCGGGAGAAGAAGAAACCCAGGAGGGCTTCTCCTCCTTCGCCGCCGCCGCAGCCACCGCGGAGGGCTTCTCCTCCTTCGCCAGGTTCATTTCGGTCAGCGCGGCAGGGAGAGGAGCGAGGAGGCGAAGGGGATTTGGGGCGAGGGCCTTTTCTTGGGCCGGCAGGGAGAGAGAGCGAGGAGGGATTTGGGGACAGTAGTTTTGTTTTGGGTGGAGAGAAAGAGAGGGGAGGGATTTGGTTGGCTTAATACACGTCTGAAGCCACTCTTATCTTTCATCCCTTCACTTTTTTGGTTTTGGTCTTGGTTTACCTTCCCTCACGTTACTTCTGATCCAGCTGGGCCATCGGGAAGAAAGATAGGGGGATTGGAGATGGACTTCTTAGAGGGTGGAGATTCTTTTAATTTTATCCTCTTTGTTTCTTCTCCTTTCTGTTTGGGTTGAATGGTTGTCGTGCTGTGATATAGCTTGGGTATCGAAGGAGAGATGGGAGATGGTGGGATGGGACTTCTTTTAAACTAATTATTTTTTCATGCTTTTATTCAAGGATTATATTAAACTGAAGAGGCTTCTTGTCTATCTTTGTTAGATTCATGCATCTTTGTTGAAATAGTATACTTGACAGCTATCTATTTTCATATCATTTTTTTAACTATTTTATACTTATTAAAATTTATTATTATTATTATAATTAAAAAAAGAAAAGGTCTCATTCACTGAATTTGTCTTAGGCCCCCAAATGTATTGGGTCGCCGGTGATTTTTTGCTGCAACTTTTTTTTGCAGGATACAAAAATAAATTTATAAACTAATCAATCTAACTTGATGAAGTAATTTGTAGGTCAGTCAAAATGGACAAGAATTAGATGACAATAAAAAATAGAATGAAGAGTAAAGAGTATGGAGAAGGGGTGAAAGGAAATGATAAAAAATTTAGGCTCAGCAAATGATATTTGGTGTCCTTGTGTCGAGTGCATAAATGACAAAAAATAAAGCATTCAAGTTGTCAAGATTCATTTGATGTTGAAAAAAGTCTCGCCTTCTTACAAGACTTGGGTGCAACATGGAGAATCTGTTCACGTGCATCAATCTTGTGTTTCAAATGATGCTAACTGTGACAATGGTGGAGGTGTTGAGGATAGAATGGCTGGGGATGGCACCGATGATAGGGATGAATTGTCTAATATGCTGGAAGCTGTTTACATGGGCACTTTCATGAATGACGATATTGACGAATTGCCTAATAACTTGGGGAGGGAGGATGTACAGAAATTTGATAAGTTGTTCGATGATGCTCGACGACCCATTATCCTAGTTGCAAAATTTTTACAGTATTATCATTTGTTATTAAGATGCTTCATATTAAGGTGTACAACCAGTGGAGTAACTCCTCTTTTGACATGAACATGAAGGTATACAAGGAAATTCTACTGGAGTGTGATAAATCTGCTCCATGGACCCTTTATGAAGTCAAGAAATTTTTACGAGATTTAGGTTTGAGATATGTGCTAATTCAAGCATGCAAATATGATTGCGCTCTTTTTTGGAAGGAGAATGCGAACCTGGAGAAATGCCCTATATGTGATGAGCCTAGATATAAACTGAATGATAGTAATGGTAAGAAGATTCCTCATAAAATTTTATGGTACTTTTTCCTGACACCGAGATTGAAGCGCTTATTTTTGTCCCCAAAAATAGCTGTTGATATGAGATGGCACAAGGAGAAGCGAGTGGATGACAAAACATCAAGACATCCGGCTGATGGGGAGGAATGGAGGAACTTTGATCGGCAACATCCTGAGTTTTTCAAGGATCCGCGGAATGTGAGGTTAGGGCTAGCCACCAATGGTTTCAATCCTTTTGAAAATATGAGCACATTGTACGGTATGTGGCCCGTTATCGTGATGCCTTATAATCTCCCACCTTGGAAGTGTATGAAAGAGCAATTTTGTATGCTGTCATTGCTTATTCCCGAAAAATGGCTCCCGATAAAGAAATAGATGTTTACTTGAGGCTATTAATTGATGAGTTGAAAGAGCCTTGGAAGGATGGCGTGCAAACTTATGATGCCTCTAGTAGAAGTACCTTTAGAATGCGTGCTGCTCTCATGTGGACCATTAATGACTTTCCTGCATATGGTAACATGTCTGGATGGCCAACAAAAGGTTACTTGGCTTGTCCCATTTGTAACGAAGATGCTACATCAAAATGTTTGAGGAGTAAGATTGGCTATATGGGTGCGAGGCGTTTCTTGCCTGAGAACCACATATGGCAAAAGAACAAGCTCTTTAATGGTAAAAGTGAGGACATGTCAAGGCCACGAGAGTTCACAGGAGAAGAGATCTTGGAGCAAATTAATTCAGGGACATACAAGCTGTTGGGCAAGCATCCAAGCATTAATAAGAAAAGAAAAAGGGGAGAAGATGATGACACGATTTGGGCCAAGAAAAGTATTTTGTTTGATCTCCCTTATTGGAAAATACTCAAGCTGCGTCACAACTTGGATGTCATGTACATAGAAAAGAAACATTGCAGAAAATATTGTTGGGACAACTCGAGAGTATGTTTTTTTAAATTGCTTATTAAGGTTCAGCTATTGTATATTTAGTTGTTTTAGTCTTATATGTTACTTATACGTTACGGAATGTCGAATAGGGAAAACAAGAACTACATACAAGGTGAGAGTGAAGTTGACATCACAAGCAGACAACGTAAAGAATTTTCCAAGTGGTTCAAAGATTACGTAAGCAAAATTAATTAACATGTAGGCACCTTGAGTTATCCTTGTATTTGAAAGTGAAGTAACATATTATGTCACTTTTTTGTTATAGATGACTCAACTTCGAAACCAGCGATCACCGGAAGCTACTGATGAATTATGGTCATTGGCCAATGATCCTTCTCCGATAGTCAACATATATTCAGGGTGCTTTTGTAACGGTGTCCGATTCCATACCATCGAACGTGACAACCGCCGTAAAAGCCAGAATAGTGGGTTAGTTGTTGAAGGGGACCACGAAGGGCAACCGATTGACTTCTACGATTACTTGTGCAAAGTTTGGGAATTAACATATATGTTCGGACAACAAGTCGTTTTGTTTCATTGCGAATGGTTCGATACTAGAAGTAAAAAAACTTTCTGCATTGATGCACATTGCACTAGCATTGATACAAGAAGTGAACTTGTGCCGAGGCACCCTTTAGCAAATGCCGAGGCACCCCTTAGCAGATGCTGAACTTGTGCCCGTGATGGCTGCCCAACCTACTCTGCTCCCCACCTTTTCTACCGAGCAAATCCACGAGCTTACAAGTCCACCTATTATTGCTAACAGCGTGGGTGAGAAAACTCATCTTTCTGAATTTTGTTATTGCTAAGATACTCTTGGTAAAATGATGGCATTTCAGTGGTTTTGTGTTTTTTTTTGCATTCTCTTTGTCTATCACTAGCAGGTTTGTCTTATGGCCTAAAGTATTTAAGTATTTTAGCAGGTTCATTATCAAAGCGCATGCGGGGTAAGACAGTTGGGAAAGAAATTGATAAGCTCATTGCCCAGAATGGCGGAGAAAAGCTTTCTGTTCTAGTACTTGATGAGTGGAATGCTTTATGTGGTATTAATGCCCCAAAGGTAGCCAATCTGTTAGGGGTGTTCTGTTAGGGGTGTATATTAGGAGAATGTGTCCAATTAAGGGCATACCGACGTGGCGGCATGTAGACGAGGCTACTCAATCTGCTATCATACAATCTGTCCTTGTAATTATTTATTGCACAATATTTTTTTAGGTACTTGTACTAGTTGCATTGATCATACTACATAATGATTTTACTTATGTTTTTAGGACAAGTTCAAAATCTCGGATGATTATCATGGCAATCTAGTAGCTCAGCAATCTATACACAGAAAATGCTACAATATTCACAGAAATTAGAGGCACAATATAAAATTGCATTACAAGCATCTTAAGAACGTCTTACATGTGAACCCTTATAGTCATCCATACGAACATGTGACTCAAGAGGATTGTGGCACCACTTAATTGACGATGTGTGGAAAAGCAAAGAACACAAGGTAACTTACATATTTAGTGCTTCAGAGTTTATAAGTAAAATATTTGATCATAATGTTTTCTTTAGATTTTTAATTTTTATTTTTTTGAAGGTGAGATCAAAAGATGGCAAAAAGAATAGGAAAAAGCTTGAGTACAATCGTTGTTCAGGATCTCGATCATTTGTTGCAACAATGACTATACCGGTAATATATTTTTGAGTATGTACCGGCTATATTTTTAGTGAACTGCCTGTGAAACAGTCTATGGGATAATTTTGGCTATTGTAAAATAGACAATTTGCTGCAAGTAGATTTTTTATTCTAGTTTGCTGCAAGTATATTTTTAGAATCCTTTTATGCAAGTAGATCTGACAGTTATTCTAGTTTTCTTATTATGTAGTGGCTATATGCTAATCTAAATTACACTTTGCAGCCGGAGTTTAATGGTTGTGAAAATCTTGAATTTTCAGAATTCTATAAGAAAACTCATACCAAGAAGAACAAAGAGTGGATTGATCCTATTTGCGCCGTGAAACATGTAGGTATCTAAAATCTCAATAATCATTTAAATCAGTTTCTGCTTTTGCAAGATTATATACATTTAATTCTGTTGTTACCTTTGTATTGACAATCAAAGATGTTGAGCTTGCGAGAAGAATCTTCCCAATCCAGTGTGCAATTAACATCAGAGGAGATGTCTAGGCAGGCACTTGGAAAAAGGAAGAGATACATTCTTGGATTTGGGGTTGGGCCGAAGCCCTCTTCATCTTCTTCCACACCTAGTCGTGTGTCACAAGTCCATGTTAGGGAGTTGCAGAAACTTAAAGCTAAGATAGAGGAGATGAAGATGGAGCATAAGGAGCTGCGGAGGCAATTGGAGCAAGAGAGGAGAGAGCGTGAGGAGGAAAGAAAAGAGCGAGAGGAAGAACAAAAGCAAATTGCACATCTTACAATTTTGGTGACAGAGTTCTTAAAGAAAAAGACTCAAACGCACAAGTTATCTATCCATCATGATGGGGCCATATATTCAACTGGTAGTACAAATACTCGTTGGTATATATTCTCATTTATATTACGTAGGTTATTTAGAGATTTTGACCAAATTAAGCGAAATATCATTGTGAACTTATACTTGAATTTTAGTTTATTATTTTTCACATGTGGTTATTGATTGTGTATTCTTTTTTGCTTTCTCAAATACATGGTGGAGTTATGAGCATGTGAAATCTAGTTTTTTGGTACATGAATAGCTTTTGTTCAGATGATCATGGTGGAGTTGTCTACAAGCAGAATTCAGTTTTTGGTATAAGAATATTTTTGTCTACATGATGGTTGTTTGGATGAATAGCAAGATCAGATATTTTGGGATTTTTAATTTACATTTTGATGTATTTGGTGATGATTATCACCTTAACATATGGTATGGATGAAACATTGTGATGTATGGTTAATAGGTATACTTGACTTTAGACTTATAGATGATGATATTTATAATGAATGATTATAGATTCTCCAATATTGCGTATACTTCTATTTGGATGAGCAAATGTATTGTGTAATATGGATATTGGATAGGCTGTGTTGGTTGTACAGGATTTGGAACGAACCCAAAAATAAATATTAAGCTTATAATTTGAATTGTTAATTAAATACAGGTTAATACTTTCTGCCACCAAAAAATGTTTGTTGCCAATGCATTCTAATACATTCTGCGACAATACTATTGGTGGAGAAAGATAGACATTCAGTGACCATTTTTTGGTAGCGGAAGACACATTCCACGACCAACTATTTGGTCGACGTTTAAATTAGTGATAACAGATTTGGTCGCTGAAAATTTTCTTCGGCAACCAAACGTTGGTCGTTGTTGGTGTACCTTAGGTGACCACACAATATTGGTCGCCAAAACCTTTCAGTGACTAAGGTTCAGCGACGAAGAGTATGCTAGTCGTGAAAAGGTTTCGGCGACCAAATATGGTTATTCGGTGACTAGAATCTTAGTCGCTGAATATGTATTTTCTTGTAGTATGACAGACCGTTATCAGTCACTATTTGTGACGGATTAGTGATAGACAAAAATTTGATTACCATGGTGTGAACTTAGTGACAGATTAATGACAGACCGGTCACAGAATATACGGGTAAGATGGGCGCCAAAACTTCGCGACCACCGTAGTGACGGGGTATCTGTTACAAAACTGGTAACCGAAATTGCAACGAGACAGTGACAAATTCAGTCGTTACAAATATCATAACCTAAGTGTTTATAAATTTTTAAATATTATTTTTGGCAGTGACGGGTTATTGACAGAAATTTCCGTCACCAAATTTAATTTTTAATTTCAAAAATATTAAAAATATTATTTTTGAGTAATTATAAATTTTAAAAAAAAGAGGAAAATTCAAAATGAAACTAAGTGTGCCCGCCGTCCTGCCCAAATCCCTTCGATAGCCCAAATCCCAATCGCTCTCCAAAAAATCCAAATCCCTTCTTCTCATTCCCAAACCCACTTGCGTTACACCATGCTACCAGGCTCGGTACTCCACGGCTCAAGTTGCCAAATTGTGTGCCTCTATCGGGATCCAAAGGACGTGCTAGCTCCTGCTGGCACTTCAACAACAAGTTCATATTGGCGATGGCGAACCCGGTTCCATTTGCAAAGGTCTTTGAGTTGTTCTGCAAAGGTGCTTTTCTGTTTGGAGCGGTATGCGACCACGCTCTCGAGTACTAGGAGGAGAGCTTGAGGAGGCCTGAGAAGGTGTTGTTCTTGAAGTATGAGGATATGATGGAAAAGCCAGCGGCGAACGTGAAGAGGTTGGTGGAGTTCTTAATTGGGGTGTCCCTTCTCCCCCGAGGAAGAGAATGAAGGGGTGGTGGAGGAAATTATAAGGTCCTGTAGCTGAGCAAACAGGAGGCGACGAAGGCTGAATTAGGCTAGAATCACCTTACTGTGACCCCTCAAACATTTGCAACATTCTTCAGAAAAGAAGAGGTGGGAGTTTGAAGGAATCATATGATCAGTTTGGAGATGGCTCGAAAGTTGGACCATCTCATAGAGCAAAAGCTAAAGGGATCCGGTTTGACCCTTGGACGTGGGACTGATGGCTGCTGCCACCACCGGTCGTATACCCTGCTCATAACATACAATTGCAATCTGTGATGTATCTCAAGCGATTCATCTTTGGGAACTGTTTGCATGCTTAATCTTATATACATTATGTTTCATAATTGCAGTTTTATAATTCTTTGTTGTTTGATATTGAGGTTTCCTGCTTTTTCACTGTGGATGTATTTGGATGTACTCTGACACGGCATTGTATAATGTCTTGTATTCTTTGAAATTACAAAGTAACATTTTGGATTAGTTGGTTTCCGATAGTAATAGAAGATTTTACAAAATCTTTCATATGGTGGAATTAGAAAATCTCACTTAAAGTTAAAATTTATATCTCTTATTTTCTCTTGCAATTTTTTTTTTGAGCTTCCTCCTTCTAGCAATAAAAAAAAAATCAATTCTTTTATAATATTTTAAAACTTTTGAATTAAGGAGTAGACAAAATAATAATTATAAAATTTGTAATGTTTAAATATTATCTAAATCTTTTGGGTTTTTTTTGGCTGCTCGTCCTGCGGCTCATCATGACTTGTGAAGATAAGCAAAAGAATGTTTTACTTTTCTAGTTTATTAGGCTTTTCCCATTAAATATATTTTCGGAAGGGTAAAATATTATTGTAACAGGTAGGCTTTACCAAACCCAACTTGCAATATTTTTTTTTCTCCAATCCAAATTTTTTTAGTCGTCTATCGAAATAACGTGTGATATTGGAACTTTGCATTTCATTCATTTTAGAAGGATTGATGGCACTCTATCGCTGTTCTGTCATCTCTGATCTCTCTCTCTCTATATATATAATAACCACCAGTTGATTCGTGCGCGAAGTTCAACAAGGACATGCCACCTTTCGAAAAAACAAACAAAAAATGTTACATATAATGATGATGGATGACAACTAAAGTAGTACCATTATATATTTCGTTTTCCGCCTTCTTTTTTTTATCCTTAAGTCTGACATGTTTCTTCTGCTCTCGTTACAAAGAGGTCAAATCCATTATCTGAATGAATTCAGCATGTATGGACCCGTTCAACTGGTTCCGATATGACCCTCGGAAATAGAAGGCATTTCGAATTGGATATTTTTTTAATTATTTCTGTTTCAATATGCAATTCTAGTAGAATTCCAAAATAATTTTTGTATCTGTTCAAATGTAGATATGAAGCTACAAAATTTTGCGGAATATGGATCCAATATCCACATTAGACTTACGCGTGGTATATGGTTTATCAGTCTTGGTATCATATTTATTAATCCGTGAAGCGGGTCACCACCAATAATAACCAGGCATAGGGCTCGGCTCTACAAGTCCAGGAGGAGCCCCGCTTCCCGCGGTTACCTGCGACAGTATAGAGTACCTTCCAGGGCTACCAAGCCTCCATTTCCCGTGAGCTCGGTCATGGCCACGCCTTCTTCCGTAACTCCCAATAGCGGATTTGCCTTAGCGCCCGAGGAAGCAAAGCGAGAGGATGCTCCAAAACCTCCGAAAGAGTTCGATGATCTCATCTCAACCCTGCCTCTAAACCAAGACTGGATACCCATCCGCCTCCGGAAATACCAAGACTTCTGGATCCCCGAGCACTCTCTTCCAGACGTCATGGCCATGCAACAAAACTTCCAGGCTCGCCCCGACGACCTCTTCGTGCTGAGCTACCCCAAGTCCGGCACTACCTGGCTCAAAGCGCTAGCCTTTGCCATCATGACCCGAACCCGCTACTCCATGGCTGACCACCCTCTCCTCCGCTCCACCCCCCACGACTGCGTGGTCTTCATCGAGAGATTCTTCTCCGGCGGCAGGCCGTCCAAATTAGAGGCCATGCCTTCCCCAAGGATGCTTAGCAGCCACTTGCCATACCCTCTGCTACCGGATTCCATGAAAGGAGCCGGCGGCCGATTCTTGTACGTTTGCCGGGAACCCAAGGACGTGTTCGTCTCCCGGTGGCACTTCAACGACAAGATGAGGCCCGACTCCGTGGAGCCGATTCCATTCGGCAAAGCTTTCAACTTGTATTGCGATGGCGTCAGCCCCTACGGATCGATATGGGAGCACGCTCGCGGTTACTGGGAGGAGAGCTTGAGGAGGCCTGAGAAGGTGCTTTTCCTCAAGTACGAGGAGATGCTGGAGGAGCCGGCGGGGAGTGCGAAGAAGCTGGCGGAGTTCATGGGGTGCCCTTTCTCGCCGGAGGAAGAGAAGGAAGGGGTGGTCGAGGAGATTACAAGGCTCTGTAGTTTTGATAGTCTGAGCAAACTGGCCCGGTGCATGCCGCACAAGTTCAACACGAAGCTGCCGCTGCAGACTACTTCATTCTTTAGGAAAGGAGAGGCAGGGGACTGGAGGAACCACATGAGCGAGGAGATGGCTCGGAGGTTGGACGCGGTAACCACGCAGAAGCTAGAGGGATCTGGTCTGTTCTTCGGGATTAGTGCGGGCGTGGAAGCTAATGGAATGTGATTTGCATTTTGATGTGTTTTACCTCTTCTAGTCTTGGTTGGAATTGTCCCCCCCATAATCACTTCATCTTGGAGTGCTTGGGTTAATAATTTTCTGGGTTAATCTCAATGTATTGCTGCCTTTTGCAATACTTAAATTTAATACTATGATCTGCTATCAAGTGCTTGGTGTGATACTCAAGATTTTGGCTGAAAAGTTAGATATGTCCTCCTCCATTCTCCCCGGGTCTTCTATTTTTTTCCTTACTTTTTTTTATTTATTTCGATTTTTTTGTTCTAAATCATTTTGTAAGTATTCGTAAGTATGTGTATTTTATTCTACATTAGCTATGTATTGGATAGATTTTAGATACTTATATAAGAGCAAATAATCCAAATAATATCTTTTGACTGGCCATTTTTGATGAGTTTCAAAATTATGACAAATGATATCAGAGCAAATCTGTACCATGGCCCATATAGGTCTATTTGAGCCGACAATGAATAGATCGTAGTGTCTGTGCTTAGATTTCTGGTTTTCGTAAATGAATTTGAATTCTTTGCCTGACGAAGATCCTAGGACTTAAACAGAAAAGTATTTGAGGATCATATGAATGTGCATTTGGTCTCATATCAGCTATATATTTGGTAGATCTTGGGCACTTATAAAAGGCCATGAAATCTACATATTACTATCTAGCTAGCCTTTTTGGATGAGGTTTAGTTTGTTATATATTTTCTGTCTTAATTTTGTACCCCTAAGCTAAAGACATTTTTAGCATGTGGGGAAAAGAGAGTATTTAAGCAAGATATATAGGACATATTTGGTTTGCAACCGTAATCAGATTAGAAACAAAATCTGAATGGATTGGAATGAGAATCGGAATGGCTATATCTCTCGGAGCTTTTTGTTCGTGACTGGATTCGGAATCGGAATGAGATTTGAATACTAGAAGCGGATAGGGATTGCGTTTTAAGGGATTGAAACATTTCCATTTTTCTCTAAAATCGAAATAGGATGGGACTCTCCCCAACCAAGCAGGTGGAGTGGGGGTGGCTCTTTTTCATTTCTATCTTACAGTTCAACTTCTTTTAAGTAAACATGTTCTTAAGTCAATATGCTGCTTTTATTTTTTATTTTTTGAATAATCTAGGTAGTAACTCAATGGCCATACTCTTCTACTCATGATCAAGATCATGGCATGCATCCTCAAAATTCTCAGCAATAGATGATTACTCTTGCATTAGCTTTCTGGTCAATGTGGCCTTGTTAGTAAAACTACATGGGTTGGCACACCTTCGCTAATAGCTTGTAGAAGTTTCAGAGTTTAAATTGTGAATATTGTTGAAAAAATAATAAAGATAAAGATAAAATTAACCAACGTTATCTTGTTTGTCTTGTTTGAGACGACAAGTTCTAGTTGGTTTTACGTGATGCAAGTTTCGCTGTACATGGACGTTTCGATTACCACAATGATTTCTTCAGATTTGATAGAGAAATCCCTACGGGGATAATATATAATTTCTATGGTGGAAATTTGGACATAAATTTGCTTCTTTGGCTTGCCAGAAAAAAACATTGCCACTAGTTGTCAGGACTATTTGCATAGTCTCGGAAATATATCATTCCAATTTTCAAAAAGACTAAATTATATTTTGTTAATCAAATTTAGCAGTTTTGAAAATATAATTATTAAACAAATTAAGATGGCAAGGACAACAAACAAATTAAGAACGACTCTTTGCGGATCCAATCGGAGCATGATATATACAAAGAAGTGTATACCAGTGCACACAGATATAGGCCAAAACTAGCGCACATATAGCTGGAACCGCCAAGAAACAAGAGACCATTATTTCTATCTAGAAAACTTTAATGCAAAAAAATTCCTTGGGATCGTGTCCACTAGATCAACCTTCAAATACCTTCAGGTAATAAGATTAATAAGTTATTCATGGTAAACCAACATCAAAACATCAAGAAAACATCTTTTTCGGGGTAAAGTTCCCGTTAGGCTATATCTAGAGTTTACCAAATAGGGGTAGTAGATCGGATCAGATATGAATTAGGTCAGATATATAATAAATCAAAAATTTGTCAACTCGAGTTCGATCCATTTATTAAATAGGTTAAAAATTTATATTCGAACTTGATCTTTTTGTTTAATAGGTAATTCAGCCTAATTTATAACAGGTTGAAAAAAACTAAACGGATTGTTTGGTTAATTATTATCGCTTCTACCACCAAATATCAGGAAACAACACCTTCCGAGATGCATGTTAATTTCCTCACAGAACCCGATACATTCAACATATAAGAGATTGAGTGGACTCGCCCATATAGGGTTCTCAAAACCCTTCTAGAGTGCTGATTTGGGGATGTCGAACAACTACAAACTAAAATTTGAGGATGGACCTTCTCAATTCCAGATCATACCGGCTTTTTTTTTAAAAAAAAACCTTTGTCTTCAAAAATGTCACCACCTAAAGCAATGGGGCGTTAAGTGTTTCCTTCTCCAAAGTCTCCCACGAGAAGTAGCTTTCTTGTAAGAGAAAAACGCTTCTTTTCCAGAGCTCCCAATCTCAACCAGCCCAACTCTCGTCTTTCTATAAGAAAGACGCCAAATAATGGAGTAGGCTTTAGTTGGCGGCCTTCTCCATACCATGTAACTAGCCCAAAGTATGAATGGCCTCTTCGTTTCATCAGGAGGGGCACCCCAACAACATCCATCTTCAACTTCAAGCTGGGAGGTAAACACTACTGTACGGACCCATTTTATTTTACTTTTGTGGTACAAACTTGATGTGGGGTCGGAACCCCGACACCAGCCCACACACCGGCCGAGCAGGGAAAGCATCTGCGTCCCTCCCGAGGTATTGTCCGCTCTGGGATTGCCGCTTCGGGTCTGCGGGAGATCGCCCAGGGAGGTCGCCCAGGGTCGGAGCCCAATGACAGTCCCAATGACAGTCCCGAGCCCTGACGGCGCGGGGGGCCGCGGAGGTTACCCCCTACCCTCACGGTTTTGTCCTATAAAAGGCGCCTCGTGAGGAAAGGTTTTAGGCCTCCTCATTATAAGGCACAGACCTTTCCGCTGATTAGCCGATGTGGGACTAAACTGGAAACCCCATCCCACAACAAAACTTAATCTTGGAGTTTGTCCTTGAGGCAGTACTCGGCAGGTGGTAACAACATGGAATAAGGCCTTTATTCCAATGTCATACCATCAAACACGATTCTTTAGCTCGAAAAATAGTCTTACATCTTGAATAGGGATAAGTAAGGGGGGATATAATTCTATTTCATCAAACAAGTCCTATCATCTACACCTCTCTGGATAACGATGCAAGATGACACACAAGCCAAAAATATGACGAATATGTCTAGAGTCCTGCCTTGCCTCGTCAGGCTGGAGGAGATCAATAACCCACAAGCCATCCGTAGTCTCGACATTGACCATGGTCGGCCAAAGCCCCACCAGGAAGGTATCCACCCAAGGGTCCTGCATAACATCGACACTGTGCCTATCTCTAATAAGCCATCTCGTGTTCGCCTGGACAGTGAGAACATATATACCTATAAATCTCCCTCCACATAAAGGGGCATCTTCAACCACTTTGAAAAGCCCTATCGATGGTTCTCTGGGCATACCAGGCTATCATCATTTGACTCCACGGGTATTAAGACTCGAGGACCAGTCTGGCAGCATGCCTGGTGACTAGTGCTTCTCTCCTCGTAGGCACCCAACCCCCATCCTGAATCAGCTGGCAAACGATACCTCGAGCTAGCAGATGCACTGCATATCCGCCACCGTATGAGCCCCACAAAAGGCTATGAAACATCTACTAAATCCTCACCAGCATCGCCTTCTGGACAATCATATTGTACATAAGGTGGACATGCATAGAGCTGAAGACCGACCTCACAAGAGTCAGCCTATCCATCATAGATAGTGACGCTGCTCTCCAACCTTCCGGCTGCTCTTGGATGCGCTCCACCATACCTAAGCACTCCATCGTCCGCTGTCTCCACTCAGTGATGAGGATGCCCAGGTAAACCTAAGGCCCCTCCAGCTCTCTTATGCCCAGAAGCTCTCTGATAGTCTGCTTCATCCGCATCTTGGTCTTCAGACTAAAGCAAATGGTTGACTTGAGGAAGTTCACCTTCTTACACAAAGCCTCGCAATAATCCTCTAGGATGCGTCTGAGAGCCATGCCGTCCCTCATCTTTACCCTATCTAGGAGGAGGCAGTCATCTGCAAAGAGAAGCTAGGAGATCGGTCTAGCCCTCGAGGTTGGCATGTAGGCGTCAATAGCCGATCCCGACATGCAGTCTGCAGAGATTGAGATAAAACATTAGCACAAATGATGAACAGATAAGAGGACAAGAGGCATTTTGCCGCAACCAGATCATCGAGTGGAAGAAAGGCGAAGGTGTCTCATTGATGAAGATAGAATCCATATTTTACGTAGGAAAAAGAATAGCAAGGGCTCCTCTAACCCTACAATCAAAAGCTGCCACGTACCCAAATTGCATGATTTTTCTCAAACATCAACTTCAGAAATCTGCTGCCATGGCATGGTTGGCGAGCATGCTGGTTGTGGCTATATAAGAGACCAAGGTAAGAAACCTCTCTTGCCACTGTCGGGATCCAAAGGACGTGCTGTCTCCTGGTGGAACTTCAATTAACAAGATGATATCGGCGACGGCGAACCCGGTTCCATTTGCAAAGGCCTTTGAGTTGTTCCGCGTCGGTGCTTTTCCGTTTGGAGCAGCATGGGACCACGCCCTCGAGTAATGGGAGGAGACCTTGAGGAGGCCCGAGGAGGTATTGTTCTTGAAGTCTGAGGATATGATGGAGAAGCCAGCAGGGAACGTGAAGAGGTTGGCGGAGTTCTTGGGTTGACCCTTCTCCCCCGAGGAATAGAATGAACTGAAGGGGTGCTGGAGGAAATTATAAGGTTGTTTAGCTGCCATAAGCTGAGCAAACTAGAGGCGACGAAGGCTCAATTATGCTGGAATCACCTTGCTGTGACCCCTCAAACATTTGCAGCATTCTTCAGGAAAGGAGAGGTGGGGGATTGGAGGAATCATATGATCAGTCCGGAGATGGCTCGAAAGTTGGACCACCTCGTAGAGCATAAGCTAAAGGGATCCGATTTGACTCTTCGACGTGGGACTGATGGCTGTTTCCACCACTGGTCGTATTCCCTGCTCATAGCATACAATTGCAATATGTGATTGTGATGCATCTCAAGTGATTCATCTATGGAATATGTTTGCATGCTTAATCTTATATACATTGTATTTGATATATTCGATTTTTATTATTCTTTGTTGCTTGATACCGAGGTTTCCTGTTTTTTCACTGTGGATGTATTTGGATGTACTTTGAAAAATAAAAATCACGGTATTGTATAATGTCTTAAATTCCTTGAAATTACAAAGTAACATTTTGGATTAGTTGGTTTCCGATAGTAATTGAATATTCTACAAAATCTTTCATATGGTGAAATTAGAAAATCCCACTTAAAGTGAAAATTTCTATCTCTTATTTTCTCTCGCACCTTTTTTTTTTTTTGAGCTTCCTCCTTCTAGTGATAAAAAAGAATAATCTTATTTTTTTTAAAATTCTATAACTTTTTGAATTAAGGAGTAGATAAAATAAATTTTAAAATTTGTAATGTTTAAATATTATCTAAACCTTTTGGGTTTTTTGGCTCCTCGTTCTTCCGCTCTTGACTTGTGGGGTGCAATTGCTTGCGCGATGCATGAAGATAAGCAAAAGAATGATTTACTTTTCTAGTTTAATAGGCTTTTCCAATTAAGCACCTTTTTCAGAAGAGTAGAATATTATTGTAACAAGTAGGCTTCACCGAACCCAACCCTGCAATGTTTTTCTTCCTCTAATCCGAATTTTTTAAGTTGTTTATCAAAATAACGTGTGATATAGGAACTTTGTACATCAATCATTTTGGAATGACCGATGGCACTCTATCTCTGTTCTGTCAAAAAAAAAAAAAATGAAAATAAAATGTTAACAATATGCACCAGATGATTCATGCATGTAGTAAGTTCAACAAAGACATGCTGTCACGGCCCAAGCCCGGAGCGCGGCAGATGCCGCACGCCCGCACGGCGGGCCGTATGGACGTGCAAGACAGTAGAACATATCAAAGAAATTACAGATGCTTAAAATTGACATAATTAATTAAAGTTTTCAAAGCAGTTTTATGATCACTACAAAAGAAGGAAGAACTTCCGACGCTTTTTTTTGTCTCTACCGACGTTTATAAGCGTCGGCGAATTCCCAGCCCACGCTTCGCAAAGCGTGGGTCAAACGTCGGGCAGGTGGGCGTGGGTCCGGTTTTTGCCGACGCTTTCTCTTAGCGTCGGCAAAAACAGGACTTTCCCGACGCTAATGAAAGCGTCGGGAAAATACTCAACGCCGACGCTTATAAGCGTCGGCGTTAGCAACCTGTATTTTTTAAAAAAAATTAAAACAGAAAGAGGGGAACCAGGCCATGGCCGCCATGGACAACGGCGAAACCCTTCCTCGTATAGCCCTGGCAAAATCTTCCGCCATGGACGACGGCATGGGCGACATGGGACATCATGGTATGGCGCCCATGGGCGATATGGGACAAGGCATGGGCGACATGGGACACGGGATGGACGACATGCACATGACTTTCTCCTGGGGCAAGAACGCCTAGATCCTCTTCTCTGGTTGGCCGGGCGATAGGGGCGGCATATATGTCCTTGCGCTCATCGTCGTCTTCGTTCTCGCAGTCCTCCTCGAGTGGTTCAACTACAGCCGGGTGATCAGCCCTCGATGGAGCCGTGTGGTGGCTGGGCTGGTTCAGACGGCGATCCGGAGGAGCCCTCGAGTGCCCCTGCTTCGAAGCCCAGGCGGCGGCGGATTAAAAGAAATTAGGGGAGAACGGGTGGGGTCTCCGGTGTGGGATTAAAAGAAGAACGGCGGATGGTGGGGTGGGCGGATGGAGCGGCAGAAAAAGGAGGGATCGGGGGAGCGGCTGGGTGAAGAAGGAGGGACCTCCGACGACGCTTTAAAGCGTCGTCGTCTCTAAGATCGGGGGAGCGGCTGGGTGAAGGAGGGATCGGGGGAGTTGGGCCCCTTTTGGCCTCCGACGACGCTTTAAAGCGTCGTCGTATCTTTTGGCCTGCGACGACGCTTTAAAGCGTCGTCGTATCCAAATTTCACCCGACGCTAAAACAAAGCGTCGTCGAGTTTCGACCCCGCTCGGTTTTCGCCGACGCTTTTTGATAGCGTCGGCGGGGAAGAGTCGGCAAAACCATAATTTTTTGTAGTGGATTCAAAATAACAAATGACAATATATTTCAAATGTCCAAGCTAGTCTATTTAGAATTCCAAGAATTAAGCAAAATTTGTCAAATTTAATGCACTCCCCAATCTCGTGCGATCAAGCCTCTGGATCTGAAAAACAGAGAAAATAAGATAATAAGCTTCACTAGCCCAGTAAGCAACAAAATACTCCAGAGTGGGGTCAAGGCATATCAGATGATTAATCAAAACACAAAATAATGACTGAAAATTAAATCACAAATAAGCATATTTTTTTTTAAAATTTATTATCATCTTTACAAAAACTTTTATACTAAAGTCTCAACATAAATCGGCTAAGGCCACATAACTCAGCAGCATGGGTTGCACAAAGTGCCAAATCCACTATTATTAGTCACCGGTGGCATCGGTATCCAAATCTACTATTATTAATTATTGGTGGCAATGGTGTTCAAATCCACTATTATTAATCAACGGTGGCAACAGTGTCTAAATCCACTATTTTAATCACCAGTGGCGCGGTATCGAAATCGGTTCCTCACATATATAAATCGACAGGGCCAACGAATAATCCCCATTGGTGGGGCCAGAATAGATTATAGCCTTGCTGAGGATATATACATATAAAAATAGATTTCATCAATTGCCCAATCATATTTTACGAATTTCAGAGCATATAACAAAATTTTTAAATGAAGTTTAACATGCGAGACCCATTTTTACTAAGTATAAAATATGTTTCAAAATTAAATCCACCAATAATTACTTTGTTAAGCACTTTGTTAGACACTTGGAAAAATACACTTTGAAGTATTAAGTTACTTACCTCTTCTTGCTTAAATCCTACTTCAAGTAGGCAGATCAGATTCACCTGTTTAATTGTCATCAATTAAATATAACTATTTTTTTAAAAAAATTTAGAGCTAAGCAAAACCTAATTTACTATTGGGCACTGCCCAATAAGGCCTAAAGTCGGCCCATAAAGAGCATGGACTAATAGGGTCCAAAATGACCAAAGTGGGCCCACAATGGGTACGACCCTAATAGGGCTCAACACGGTTGAAGTGAGTCCAAGTTAGGCGCACAATGGGTACGGCCCAAATAAGGCCCAACAAGGCTGAACTGGGTCCAAGTTGGGCCCACAAATGGTACAGGCCAACTGGGCCCATCATGGCTAAAGTGGGCCCAAGTTTGGGCTCACAATGGGTACGGTCCATCTGGGCCCATCACGACTAGTGGGCCCAAGTTGGGCCCACAGTGAACAAGGCCCAAGCTTGGCCCACGATGGGCCTTCTTCTTCCCAAACTCCCATGGACAGGGAAGAAGAAAACCAAGAGAAGAAGGAAGGGGGCAGGCTGGGTGGCCGGGGTGGCCGGGGGCTGTCGCCCGGTTGACGGCCAGCCGGCTGCAGCGGCGGGCGGCGGCCGCTGCGGCGACGGGCATAGAGAAGAGACCGTGAATGGTCTTGGTTTTTGGGGCCAGTATAGGGGAAGAACTTAAGCTATTTGGCAACGGAACGAATAGCAAAAAGAAAGGGCTTACCGGCGATTGACGGAGGTAGCGGATCCCAGCTGTGGGTGGCTCAGTCCGGCGGTGATCAAGAGGCCGCAGCAGCGGCGCTTTCCAACGGCCAAAATAGATCGAAAAATAGAGGAACAAGGCTCGGGTGGTGGTAGTGCTTGACCGGGGTGGCACGCCGGCCATTGGAAAGCAAGAGTAGAGGAAGAAGAGGGAGGAGAGGAAGAGAGGGCTCAGAGGTGATCTCAGGAGGAGGAGGGATGGGGGTTTTATGTACGGGTGGCAAAATATGACCCGATCCGCCAATCCGACCCGTGTTCGATCCGCCATAAACAGGTTTGGGTTTGGCCTAAACAGGTTTGGGTCGTAAACAGGTCGACCCGTTTAACCTGTTTATTAATTGGGTCGAATACAGGTTTTAGATGTCTGACCCGTTTAAACCGTTTAACCCTTTTAACTGTTGGGCAGGTTAAACAGGTCTAAACAGGTTAAACGGGTTAAACAGGTCTAAACAGGTTAAACGTGTCTCAACAGGTCTAAACAGGTCAGATTGGACAGGTTAAATAGGTTGGGTTGGGCAGGTTAAACAGGTCTAAATAGGTTAAACAGGTTGGATTGGGTAAACAGATTAAACATGTTGGGTCGGATTGGGCAAACTGGTTACCTGTTTATTAAACAGGTTAAACGGGTCAGTTCGGGTTACCTGTTTATTAAACATGACAAGTTGAGGTTGTAATTTCTGACCTATTTAATAAACAGGTCGGATTCAGGTTTATGATTTTCTAATCCGATCTGTATGTGACCCGACCTGTTTATGACCCGACCCGACCCGATTGCCATCCCTAGTTTTATGGTGTGATTCGAATGGCTCACCGCTGCAAAAATCGCGGCGGTTGTGCATAATCAGCAGCCACGAAATGGCTGGAGGGGGAATGCCGCGAAGTAGTGGCCACGGAATCAGCGGCTATGCACTCGAAGAAGTCGGAGAGGATCGTAATCACAGTCCATTGGCTCCTTCCAAAAAGGTTATGGGGCTGAAGTTAGCTGCTCACACGTGCCACCTTTGTAAAAAAAAGAAAAAATGTTACATACAATGATGATGGATGACAAGTTAACAACTAGTAGTTCCATTACATAAAGGAAGGGACCAGTCGGCAAAAGCAAGACACATGCGTCGGCGGTGGTGGGCAAATGGTTGCTTTCCCCACCTTTTTCTTGTTTCGTTTTCTGCCCCTTTTTTTTTGTCTAGCATTTTATGGTTGCTTTCCCCACCTTTTTCTTGTTTCGTTTTCTGCCCCTTTTTTTTTGTCTAGCATTTTTCTTCTGCTCTCGTTAAGAAGAGGTTAAATCCATCATCTGAATGAATCCAGCATGCATGGACTCATTCAACTGGTTCCGATATGACCCTCGGAAATAGAAAGCATTTCGAATCGGATATTTTTTTAATTGTTTCTGTTTCAATATGCAATTCTAATCGGATTCCAAAATAATTTTTTATCTGATCAAACGTAGATATGGATCCAATATCCACATAAAACCTAGATGTTAAAACGTGCCAAAATAATGGTAGAAGATGGAATCATACCCCTGCCTTAGTTGACAACTTTAACAGTAAAGGCAATATTGATTAGTGTATCAGAATGGCGGTTTATTATGCTTAATAAAATCTTTTCTTATTGGTGTAATTTAAAATATGTTGCTAAGCTTCAGTAATTATTTTTTTGATATAAAAATAATTCTTTTTCCCTATGATAGCAAATAGACAAAAAAAAACTTTATTTATTTTCTAAACTTTGGAATTTCTAATAGAAAAAGATATCAATGAACTCTAAATATCTTACATTGTGTATAACTTAAAGTTATTTATTTTTTTAACAAAAATAGATGATTTGTAATTATTTTTAATTAAGCTATAATTAAGTTGCCGTGACGCTCGCTTGCAACTTATTCTGCACCAAACAAACAAAACGTCGGGCAAGCGGGCACATGATGAACGTGGCGACCGAATTATTTTGAGCCGCTCCTCTAATCGTTGTCATTACGTATCAAAAGTTATTGCTTATAAGAGCTGAAGATCAGCATTGGAGCTTCCTCCATCCCGTCATGGCCACTTATCCCCCTCGCTCTGGTGCCCCCATTCCGTTCAAAGTAATAGAAGAACAGGAGGACCACCCTTCTCAGCCACGTCTTGAGGATTACGATGACTTCATCTCAACTCTCCCATTCGAGAAAGGATCGGTTCCTTCCAGAAAATACCAAGGCTTCTGGTACCCGGAGGGCTTTCTCCCGGGCGCCATGGCCATCCAGCAGCGCTTCAAGGCACGTCCCGACGACCTCTTCCTTGTATCCTTCCCCAAATCCGGTACCACCTGGCTAAAAGCCCTCGTCTTCGCCACCATGACCCGAAAACAGTACCCTCTGGCTCGCCACCCTCTCCTTAGCCTGAACCCTCACGACTGCGTTGCTTATATAGAGGAACGCTTCGCCATCGGCCAAGCCTCCAAAGTTGAAGCCTTGCCTTCACCGAGGATCCTCTCCACCCACATGCCTTACTCCTTGCTCCAGGACTCGGTCGCGGGCTCCGGCTGCAGGATTATCTATATTGCCCGGGACCCCAAGGATGCCTTGGTCTCCTTTTGGCACTTCACCCAGAAGTCTTCTCCGAAGCTGAACAAAATTCCATTTACGGAGGCCTTTGAGGCTTTCTGCGAGGGGAAGTTTCCTTTTGGGCCCATATGGGACCATTTGTTGGGGTGGTGGAGGGAGAGCTTAAAAAGGCCCGAGAAGGTGCTGTTCCTCAAGTATGAGGGATTGTTGGAGGAGCCGGTGGCCAACGTGAAGAGGTTGGCGGAGTTCGTGGGGTGTCCGTTCTCCGAAGAGGAGGAGGAGGGAGGGATGGTGGAGGAGATTGTAAGGTTGTGCAGCATGGAGAGCATGAAGAGCTTGGAGGTGAATAAGGTTAGGAAACACGGGCCGATTTATCAGTTTGCCAATTCCTCGTTCTTCAGGAAAGGAGTCAAGGGCGATTGGAGGAATCATATGAGTCCGGAGATGGCTCGGAGGTTGGACGTCATCATCGAGGAAAAGCTTCAGGGATCTGGTTTGACCGGTTGGAGTTCCCAAGCTTAGGGGGATTAGAAGCTACAGCGGGCGATTCCACAGCTCGCGGGGTGTGATTTTTCTTTCAAATGCGTCCTTGTAAACTTTGTTAATCTTTTCTTAGAAAAGATTAAAAGCAAAGTGTGCCCCCATCATATTTTATGATCTTAATAAAAGTTCCATGGAACTTACCAATCTTTTCTTTTTTCTGATAAATTTACCAATCTTCTTCTGGAAACCTCCTCCTCTTGTTTTTCTATTGAAAAGAAAAAAAAACTAACTTCATGCCGCTGCCTAAATGAGCAGAGGCGGTGCAGGGAAGGAAGATGAAGATAAAAAGAACTTTCACTTAATCTTTCCTTGAATGGAATTCTTCAAAAGGATGTAAAGGATTTGCATATAGCGGCCTCTAGCGGTGGCAACGATGATGGCCCTGAGCAACGAGCTGCGGCAGGCAGTGGTTGACAAAAAGAAAGGGAGAAGTAGAAAGCAAGGGAGACTTTGTTCATGCCCATCTGGCAGCTCGCCAGCCCAAATCAAGTACTATAACACCGGAAAAAGAAAAGAAGAAGAGGAGCTTGGGCCTTTATCTAAGTCCAGCAATCTTCTCCGGCGGTAATCCAAGGAAAAACTTGGCAAAAGGCTTGGTAATTGATAATGATTCCCCGCAGTTTTGGTGGTGGAGTCCATAGAAGGAAGAGGACATTCTTTTTATAGATTAGAACCTAGGGTTTTAGTCGTGTTCAACTTGCCCTCGAACTTCTGGAGTCTGCCGGCGTTGGGAGGGAAGAAGGCTTACAATCGGAATCTTCTTCTCAACCATCACGTGCAAAGCATGCATGGTCAATGGGCCCAAACCTCTCTGACTGGCCCACTGACCTAAATATATTATCACAATATGAGACATATTTATTGGGGATGTTAAAAAAAATTAGCCTTTGGATTGTAGCATACCAAATACAGTGCCCTTAGATCACTGTAGATTAGATAAACCAGCAGATAGATACCACAATCTAATCCTATTAAATAAGTCATGGGCGAGGCCTCTTGTGTGGTACCAGACAACCGTTTCACATACTTCCTTTTATTTATTTTTTTTGTTGTCGTCATTCTTTGTTGGCTTTATAAGAGAAAAAAATACCACATCTCTGATAGTTCCCCATCAACAACCTCAACTATTGCCAGCTATTAATTTTGTAGGAAGTAATGGCATGGAGCACATGCTTCTTAATTTGGCGCCTAATTGGTGTCCTTCGGATTAGCAGCACCTCACATGACGTGTTTCTAGAGCCCAAAAAAAGGCATGCTTTAGGAAGATCGGTTTTCTAGATTTTCTTATTATATTTTGTTTTATGATTCCAATAATGTTGAGAATTTTAAACTATTTTAAAATAATTTTTTTTATCATAGTTATTTAATTAAAATAATACATCAATATATCTTCAACTTTTTATCATTTGCACCTAAACCCTAAAACTTCTATTTTTTCAATTAAATCTTAAAATTCTGATTTTGATTGCAATATGATCCCCCCGTTTATCTTCATGGTAATAAATAAAAAATTCCTCCAATACCCTTATTAGTTGGATTAGAAGAGAAGTTGTATTTTAGCGGAAAGAAAAACCCAAAAGTACTTTGGTAATTTCACACTTGCGTTGGAGCTGGAATGGAAGTATGGGCCATATTGCAACTAATTCGAATTCGTTGGATCTAATTGAAAAATTTAGAATATTCGAGGTGTAAATATAAATCACGAAAGGTGAGAGAGGTATCTATGTATTTTTTTTCTAAAATAAAATACCTTCCATCCTATCTCCTTGATGTAAGATACTTACATTTTCTAGAAATAAAATCTCATATAAATTAAAGTCCCTGGAAGATTTCTCCTATGAAGAAAAATAAATCTCGAATTTAGATGAAGAGGTGAACTTTCTAAGGTTTCCTCATGATATTTCACTCCACAATTCCAATGATGCCTACATTTTCAGATTTTCTTTGTATACTAGCTACACTGCATGATGCTCGTGTATTAAAACATGTTATTTCACGAACTAGAAATGCTAAATAAGAGGAAAAATGGAAACAACTATTGAAAAGAGATGAGGTCGGTGAAGTTTGAAGGAGGTCTTGGATCCGCACTCATTTTGCCTTGAGACTCCATTGGAGGGGGGCTGTTGCAAAGAGATGGTTGAGCACCCATTGAAAAAAGGATGCTAGGCTATGCTCTCAAGGGGGTCACTACAGTAAAAGTGTGAAAAGCCGACGCTTAAATGCCGACGCTAAGGGAAAGCGTCGGCATTTCCTGCTCCCGCGCCAAGCTTTCCCGACGCTCTTGGTGAGCGTGGGAAATTTGAAGCAGTGGACGCTCTTGGTGAGATATTCTTTTGTTGTTGGGTTGGGAGAGTAGCAGCATGTAAATTATATCATATTATGCATCAGACATGGGGAAAGAAACATGGTTAAGGGCTAAAGATCTGAGTCATCTGACAGACACAGGAAGTATGCACAAGGTCTTCCTTCTCCCATGCCCTTCTTCTGCTGACTGAAACCTTTTCAATTTTTTTCTTGGGAAAAAAAGGTTCTTCTCCCATGTCGTATCCAATTTAAGTCATTCTTTTCAAGTCTAACAACAAAAGTTGATGTCATTCTTTTCAAGTCTTACAACCATGCAGTAATATGTTTACGACCATGAAAGCATTAAAATTTCTAGCAAGATGATGATGCCTCCATGGCAATGGAACTTTATTTAGTATAAATTTATCATTTAACCAAATATTGATTCTTTTTTGTGCATACCAGGTAACAATATGCTCCGAGGGAGACGATTTAGAGATGTGGAGTTCCAGCATTCTCAGGTGGGATCTACTTCTGATCAGTCCCTACAGTCCCAGCAGCCATGTGAGCATCAGCAGCACGAGTCAGGATCTCAGCGCGAGCCTCCTGCTGATTGCCCGGAGGATGAGCTCCGGATCCAGGATAATTCGATTTAAAGTTCATATTTTATGTTCATATTTGTCTTCAACTTTTTAAGACGTATTTTATTTAATTTTAATAGATGGACAAGGGACGGTGAGGACGAGACGGGGACCCACTCAAGCAAAGGATGTGTGGAAGCTTCCTCCGGGTGAGAAGATCATCATCCGATGCAACGAATTGGGGCAGCCCATCAATAGAGCTGGAAGTCTACTATCAAGCTTTTTAGGATCGGTTGCACGCAAGGGTCAGCTGTGTCCACTCAACAATACAAAGTGGAATGACATGTTTCCTTCGTATAAGGTTGAGCTTCTTAGACTCATACAGGTAATGAATTGAATTTATTCTTTTTAATTCGATACCTCCTGTATATTAATTTGCTTAGTATCATAATTTTATTTTAGATGTTTAATATTATTATAACATTCTGATCTTGTTGTAGGGTAAGTTTGTACTCCCTCCAGAGAGCCATGATTGGGTGCTAAAGTCCCTCAATCGCAAATGGAAAGAATATAAAGCAAAATTAAAGACGGACTTCAAGCGCGAAGGTATGATAGAGGAGGAGGTTGCTTGTGTGACTCCTCCTGATGTATACCCTCAGCAGTGGAGGGAGCTTGTTCATTACTGATTTTCTGAAAGAGGACAGGTCACGTATATTGTTTCAATATCTTCTATTATCTTTATTATTAATATAGAGTGCAAATATATACATTGAATCATATTATACTGTGTGCTTTTATTTTGGCAGACATATTCTAATATTGGTAGAGCTGCACGAGCATCTCAAGCAGTTCCTCATACTTCAGGCTCGAAGAGTTATGCGAGACGTAGAAATGAATTCGTAAGTTCTTTTGAAACTATTTGAAACTCTACTAACATATAGCACGTATCATGATATATAGTTTGCCCATATACTTTCCGTATGTGTAGATAGTAAAGCATGGAAGGGAGCCTGGTGAGGTAGAGTTTTATAAGATGACCCACACTCACCGAGATGGCAGCTTTGTCCGGGACGAGTCGAGAGATATAGTTGTATGTATTCATTTTTTATTTGATCATAATTATTAATTTTACTTCCTTTAAATTATTAATGTGACTGTTTATTTTTTTGAGAGAGATATAGGAAAGAGCTACAAATCTCATTTCAGAGCGCGTCGGGGAGTCATCATCATCCGACGCGGCCAGTCGCGTCGAGGCTCAGGTCTATGTAGAATTGATGGGCCCAGAACGTTATGATCGGGTGAGGGGTTACAGTTTCGGAGTTACCCCCACTCAGCTGTCTGCAGTGAGCCGATATACCCAAGATGCCAGACAAGGTACTAGCACTGCAGAGGTTTGTAGTTTGAAGACAGAGATGGCACAGATAAAGCAGTCATATGAGACAAGGATAGAGGAGATGAGGCAGAGTCATATGACTGATATGGCGGAGTTGAAGCAGAGCCAAGAGTTGAAGATACAATCTTTGCAGGATCAGCTTGACCATATTTCATCTTTTTTGCAGAGATTTGCTCCTCCGGTACATAACTAAATATATTTGAATATTTTATATAATTATAATGTATTCTTGTATGAGCGTGATGACTTTCGTATTTTTAGTTTCTAAAGTATTTTTTTTCTTGTAGGTTGCTGATACTTCATCTACTCGTAGAGATGATGATGCCGTCGACTCTTGATATATCGTAGATTGTGTACTTACGATTTTGAGATGAATGTTTTTAGATTGTTTTAAATTTTTTTTTTTTTGATACTTACCTCAATTTCCAAAGTACGATTATGCCAGAACTTTGATAAGTATAGATCTTGGAAAGGACTTTAATTAGTATGTTCTATGTTGACTTGACAGGAACATGGTTTCCAAAATCTTATGTATAACAATTAGTTTGTAGAGTTTGATCGGTTTAAGATAGATAATGCAGATTCGGTCAACCTCAGCCAAAGGAAGAAACACTATCTAGACACTCCACTCCATTTTAGGTCCTAACGGGCTCTAGGGCCAATAGACCGGTCCCATTACTGGTATAATGGTATAACCCTTGCACTATTGACAAGTCTTCAGTTTTCTAGATGGCCTTTGACATGTGCTCGATGTTTCCTGTGTTCCACCTGGTGTAGGCTCTGAGAGGCCTTTGCTTCCTTTTGACAAGGTAGAGGAGCAGGAAGACAGGAAGAAGGATGAGGCTAAGCCTGTCTCCTATTCATATTCCTTCTTCCACCTCATTTTCTCCCTTGCCAGCATGTACTCGGCTATGCTTCTTACTGGCTGGTCCACGTCCGTTGGTGAAAGTGGTAAGCTTGTTGATGTTGGGTGGCCCTCTGTGTGGGTCAGGATTGTGACTGGGTGGGCCACAGCAGCTCTCTACATCTGGTCTCTAATTGCTCCCATTCTCTTCCCAGATAGGGAGTTCTGACTCCCAAGTATGTAAAAGGATGCAATAATTATTTGGGACCCAAGTCCAGTATCATTGAGTCTGTACATGTCTCTGTACACAGCTCTCGATGCTGCATTTATGGAGGAATCTGTATTATAGATGCAGGCTAAACTTATGTGTGATTCAAGAATGATAGAGATGTTGCTATAATGTTTGGAATTGTAACCATGGTGCTTCATAATTGAACAGTAAGATGGTCATCCTTTCTTGTGCATGATTCACTGGCAACATGCAAATATTTGCTGGGTAAACTTTGATTTCATTCTCTGAAACTTTAGATAATGGGAACAATTTGTATTGGGTAATCCTACTGTTTGCTCGGCCGGAAGGAAGGTATGCTTTCTTCTGCTTTACATGTTGGACTGGGAGCCGCAGTTATTGAAAATATTGGGCAGGCTTTTGGTACTAAAAAAACAGCAGCGGTTGTTGCAGTATGATCGGGTATAGATCTTGGAAAGGACTTTAATTAGTATGTTCTATGTTGACTTGACAGGAACATGGTTTCAGGACAGGCAGTCCGGCTGGACGACTTGACTCCCACGATCTAGATGAGGTAACTGGAATACATCTTCTTCATGAAAGTAAACTGTAGATTTTGCTTTTCTTCCTCTTGTTCTTCTTCGATGGTTAGCAGGGCTACTTGTCATACATGAGAAACCTGATAGATCATTCTTGTGGTTCTATTTTGCTGGCCAGCAATCTTGATCGTTTGCATTTTACTTGATTGTGTGCTTTTGCTAATTTTTGTTCTGTATTCTTTCAATTCTTGCAGTCTTTGGAGCTGTGGAATGTGATAGAGAACCAAACCATGACGGTCCAGGCACACGAAGGTCTTATTGCAGCATTGGCACAGTCACAAGCCACAGGAATGGTGGCCTCTGCTAGCCATGACAAGTCTGTTAAGCTGTGGAAGTAAACATGGGGGTGCTGCAGTGGAAGTAAGCTGTGGAAGTAAGCCACAGGAATTTTTGGAAGCTACTTTGATGGTTTATGTATTCGTAGACTAAATGTTTTGTGTCATCTGTACTGAACTTCTTGTTCTATCTTACTAATCCCAGTGGTGTAGAAATGCATACCTTGTTATAATTAGTGTTGGAAGCAGTGGAACAGAGCTACTGCTGCACTGATTGTTGGTAAATCTTAGTTTTTAAGGTAACACGTGCTTGCTTTTCCATGTCTAGCCTCCATGATGGATGTGCTTCTTGGCAAACTATGTCTCTTCAACCAAATGATACTTTATATAATATATCTTTGAACCATGTAATTTATGTTGATTTGGAGAAATAGTGCGATCTGATGACTAGTGTAATTTATGTAATTTATGTAATTTATGTTGATTCATGTATGAGGTTTAACTATGCTCGTGATGAAGTTGATTTGATTGGTAAGGATGTGGGTGGTGCAGAATTGACTGGGTATGGTAATCGAAGATATTCCTCTGTTCTGAAAGCAGCTAGAGATCGTGGGAGAAGTCACATTAGCTTCAAAGATTCTGACAATGATTCTCATATGATTTCCCCATCAGTCTGGAAATCTGGAGGCCCATATCATGTGGCTCGTAGGGCATACCAGGAAGATTCGGACGAGTGTTATGAGACAGTTTATGCTGCTCGTCTCAGTGACAGGACGAGGCCTATGCTGTTTGATGTGGATTTGACGGTTCAAGCAAGTTATCAAGGTGAGCATGTTCCTCTGGTTTCTCTGATGAGCAGATTGAATGGCAAAGCAATTATAGGACACCCTGTTCAAATTGAAATACTCAAAGATGGTTCCACTGATCCACTTGTTTCTAGAAATCTTTTTGGTCTGGATGAAAATACAGCATGCCCACCTGTCTGGAGGACTGCAAGAAGAACTGCCATGCAACGAGTTCCTCGTTCTAACCCATCAGCCTTGGATGGTGAAGATGCTGGTGGTCTTCAATATAGAGACAGAGAAAGCAAACCTCAAGTTCACAGCTACCAGAAATTCGCAACCCATAGGTTTGATGTTTAACGACGCTTTATTGCGTCGCTCAAGTAGCATAAACCGACGCTTTTAAGCGTCGGCATAGTCCAACACAAAATACGGTGGGAAGCGTGGGTTGAAGTACGCCGACGCTTTTAAGCGTCGGGTTTGTATAAAATGAACGACGCTTAAAAGCGTCGGCATAGTCCAACAGAAATACGGTGGCAAGCGTCGGTTCAAGTACGCCGACACTTTTAAGCGTCGGGTTTGTATAAAATGATCGACGCTTAAAAGCGTCGGCATAGAGCGACGACGCTTTTTTGACGCGTCGGGTTAAACCCGACCCACGCCCACCTGCTCGACGTCTGACCCACGCTTTGTGATGCGTGGGCTGGAAATTCGCCGACGCTTAAGAGCGTTGGGAGAGACCAAAAAAAGCGCTGGGAGATATTTTTTTTTTTTTGTAGTGGGGGTTTGCTTGCAGGGACCATAGTACAAGAGAGAGTGACGTGTTAAAATTAGACTCGATGGTAAGAGAGTGACGTGTTATTCTCTAAATAAAATCGATGATAAGAGAGTGACGTGTTGTCCTCTAAATAAAATCGATGATGAGAGAGTACAGTACAAGGGGCCCAGACCATGGCATGTTTAATAGGCTAAGTTGTGGCCTCGGTTGTCGCACATTAAATTATAAGTATCTCCTGCAGTTGCAAAAGGTGCCGAGAAAAAAATAAACGGAGGCAATTGGTTGGCTCTTGATATTTGGGAATCCAATGGACCCGAACCTACTGGAGGCGAAGAAGGCTGAATTAGACTGGAATCATCTTACTGTGACCCCTCAAACATTTGCAGCATTCTTCAGGAAAGGAGAGGTGGGGGATTGGAGGAATCATATGATCAGTCCGGAGATGGCTCGAAAGTTGGACCACCTTGTAGAGCAGAAGCTAAAGGGATCCGATTTGACTCTTGGATTAGTTGGTTTCCAATGGTAATTGAAGATTCTACAAAATCTTTCATATGGTGAAATTAGAAAATCTCACTTAAAGTGAAAATTCCTATCTCTTATTTTCTCTCGCAGCTTTTTTTTTGAGCTTCCTCCTTCTAGTGATTAAAAAGAATAATCTTATTTTTTAAAAAATTCTAAAACTTTTGAATTAAGAAGTAGACAAAATAATAATTTTAGAATTTGTAATGTTTAAATATTATCTAAACCTTTTGGGTTTTTTTGTGGCTGCTTATCCTTCTGCTGATGATTTGTAAGGTGCAATTGCTTGCGCGATACGGGGAGATAAGCAAAAAAATAATTTACTTTTCTAGCTTATTATCAAACACTTTTTTTACAGAAAAGTAGAATATTATTGTAACACCAAACCCGGCCCAGCAATGTTTTTCATGTTCCAATCAGAATTTTTTAAGTCGTTTGTCGATAAACGTGTGATATTGAAACTTTGTACGTCATTAAAAATTACCTTGACGTTGCATCCAGTGAGTGACGTTTAATATGAGAATTTCCACAAAGCCTTTATGAGATATTATATTTATTTTCTAAAGCGTTTGGTACAGCATCCAAGTACTATATGAGCGAATGGGACGCAACCCAAATCCCTCGAGGAGCCCACAAAAGATTTTATAGCCTGCCGTTGCTGTCGGGCTTCTTTCAAGCGGGCAAGAAACATGTGGACTTTGTGCTACCCTTTCGCCTAATAATGGAGATCTATTCTTGCGCCAGACATTTGAGTTATGATGCTATAGGGAGTCACGAGCGAGTGGAACAACTATAGAATATATCATTTCAATTTTCTAAAAAGAGAATAAAGTATATTTTCTTAATAAAATTTAGTAGTTTTGAAAATATAATTATTAAAAGCTATTAGTTCCGTAGTTGGCACCAAATGTGACACGGTACATTTGGATACCACGTTGTTGAGATGGAAAAGGACGACAAGCAAATTTAGAACAACTATTTTCGGGTCGAATCGAAGCATGGCACATGTTGGAATATTTGAAAATTCTAATTCTGCCCTTCTTTGTCTTTTGTCTTTTGTCCAGTATACTTTATTTAGTCCCATATTGGAAAGAGATAAAACTTAAAAGGTCTTTATGTAGTATTCAACCTTTTAACTTGGTGAAGCAAAGAAAGTAAGTAGCCCACATGCATACAAGCCCAATAGAGGCCCAAGCCAAAATTGGCGAATCCGATCCGGAAACGTTTAACCGGGCGCATCGCGCTCAATCAACGCGCGCAGGGGGGACCCCCCTACGGGTGTGGGCTTGAGTCTGGTTTCTTTTTGCCGTTTAATTTTTTAAATTTAAAACTTTTTTTTTGTCACTTGGTAAAACGCCGTGTCTCTTAAAAAACGCATCTTCCTTTCTTTTCAAACCCTATCAGATTCGAGAGCCTCCCTCTTCCTCTCCTCTGTTCTATCCCTTCCTGAGCGGTGTTGGGCTGTTCGACAAATCACTGCATCTGCGAGTGTATGCTTGGAGTGATCCAGTTGTTGTATCTTGGAGGATAGACCGCCATTACCTGCTACACCGAGATTCATTGTGAAATCATGCCTCAACTGATAAGTTCTTCCTTCTTTCATCTATTATTTTTATAACAATCTTAAGAATAGATCAACATGGATTCTGCTATGATTACTGCTAGATCAATTCCTGATACTTCTAAAATTGAGAGTTTCAATGGTATGTATTTTAAGAGATGGCAAGAACGTGTTTATTCTGCATTGGATATGCTTAATTTTGCTCGGTATTTAAATCAGTCAAAACCGATAGAAGGGTCTGAAGATTTTGACACCAAATTCAAAAAGTGGGAACATGGAAATAAGATCTGTAGGCACACAATTCTGAGTACACTGTCCAATGAACTATTTGATGTATACTGTTCATGCAAAGAAGCTGCAGAAATTTGAAAAAATCTGAATAAAAAATATGTGTTAGAAGATGCTGGAGTACAGAAATATGCTATAGGAAATTTTCTGCACTTTCAAATGATTGAGGATAGGGATGTGTCATCCCAAATCTATGATTTTCATAGGCTGGTCACTGATCTTAAAAATGAAGACATAATACTTCAAGAAGTTTTCCTAGCCGGCTGGCTGATTGAAAAATTACCTGAGTCTTGGAAAAATTATAAAAACAGCATGAAACACAAAAGAAAACATATGAGTCTTGAAGATGTTATTGTTCATATTAGAATTGAAGAACAAAATCGAGTCAGAGACCGAGAACAATTGGCCAAGGAAATGACTTCCAAAGCCAATGTAATAGTCAGCAAACCAGGTGGGTCTCGTTCAATAGGAAAAGTGTTCATGGGTGGTAGACTCTGGGGCTACCAGACATATTTGTGGCAATAGGAGTGCGTTTACTTCCTACACTCCATTGAATGAAGGCGAAGAACAAGTGTTCATGGGTGATTCAAGACCCTCGCTAGTGGTTGGTAAAGGAAAAGTACTCCTCAAGCTAACATCAGGAAAAGTCCTTTCCATGAATGATGTGCTGCATGTTCCTAATATCCGTTGGAACTTAGTATCTGTTTCTTTATCAGGAAAGGCTGGAGTTAAAGTGTATCGTGAGTCTGATAAATTGTAATGACTAAGAACAATGTTTTCATTGGGAAGGGTTATTGTAACTAGAGTTTATTTGTCTTGAATGTAACCGAAACTATGAATGAAAATGCATCATCTTTTGCTTATTTGATTGATTCTGTTGATGTATGGCATGGTAGATTAGGACATGTTAATTTTTCTTATATCAAGAAAATGAAAGACCTAGGCTTGTTAAATAACATTACATTTTTGGAAATGTGAATGATAAATGTGAAGTGTGTATAGAGTCTAAATCTACTAAAAAGAGTCATAAGTCAATAGAAAGAGAAACTGAATTGCTTGGATTAATACATTCTGATTTAGGAGATTTCAAACACACTCCAACTAGTGGAGGAAAAAGATTTTACATAACTTTTATTGATGAATATTCTAAATATACTAAGGTATATCTACTTAGGACAAAAGATGAAACTTTTGAAAAATTTCAGCAATATGTTACTGAAGTAGAAAATAAATTTAATAAGAAAATTAAAAGAATAAGGACTGATATAGGAGGAGAATATGAGTATAATCTCTTCAATAAATTTTGTGAAGATAAAGGTATAATTCATGAAATTACCCCACCATATTCTCCTGAATCTAATGGAGTTGCTGAACGTAAGAATAGAACGCTAAAAGAAATGATGAATGCTATGTTAATAAGCTCAGGAGTACCTCTTTATTTGTGGGGGGAAGCTATTCTCTCTGCTTGTCACATTCAAAATAGAATACCTTATAAGAAATCTGGTAAGACACCCTATGAGTTATGGGAAGGTCATGTACCTAACCTTACATATCTTAAAGTGTAGGGGTATTTGGCCAAAGTTCTATTACCTGAACCAAAGAAAAGAAAGTTGGGACCTAAAACTTTTGATTGCTTATTTATTGGTTATGCATTAAATAGTGCTGCTTATAGATTTTTAGTATTAAAATGTGAATCTAATATCATGGAACCTAACACTATAGTAGAATCTAAAAATGCTGATTTCTTCGAACATATCTTTCCTATGTAACTAGGTAAAGAAAAAATTGACTCTCTGCCTCATAATAAACAAGAAAAGGAGGCACATGAAAATTATGAAGTTGATTTAAGAAGAAGTAAAAGAACTAAAAAAGAGAAAAATTTTGGAAATGACTTTTACACTTTTCTTATTGATAATGAACCTCAAACTTATAAAGAAGCAATAACTTCAGTTGATGCACCTTTTTGGAAGGAGGCTATTAATAATGAAATAGAGTCTATTATGTCTAATCATACATGGACCTTAGTTAATTTGCCTCCAGGTGCTAAATCAATTGGTTGTAAGTGGATGTTTAAAAGAAAATTAAAACCTGATAATTCAATTGATAAGTTTAAAGCAAGATTAGTGGCGAAAGGATACTCACAAAGAAAAGATATTGATTATTTTGACACCTTTGCACCAGTTTCTAGAATTTCATCTATTAGAGTACTTATTGCATTAGCATCCATTCATAATTTAGTAATTCACCAAATGGATATAAAAACTGCATTCTTGAATGGAGAATTAGATGAAGAAATTTATATGAAAGATATGGGTGAAGCTGATGTAATTCTTGGAATTAAGATAACAAGAAGTTCTAATGGACTTATGTTATCACAAGAACACTATATTGAGAAAATTTTAAGAAAATTTGAACATTATGATAGTAAACCCGTATCTACTCCATATGATACTAGTATACATTTAAAGAAAAATAAAGAAAATGGTATCTTACAAATAGAATATGCTCGCATCATTGGTAGTTTGATATTTTTAGTTAACTGCACTCGTCCTGATATTGCTTATGCAGTAGGAAGATTGAGTAGGTATACTCATAATCCTAGTAAGGATCATTGGAGTGCAGTTCATAGAGTACTAAGGTACTTAAAAGGAACTATTAATTTTAGTTTGTTATATCGTGGATTTCCAGCTGTACTAGAAGGGTATAGTAATGCAAATTGGATCTCTGATTCAGATGAGATGAAATTCACGAGTGGATATATCTTTACTCTTGGTGGGGATGCAGTATCTTGAAAATCATCCAAGCAAACATGCATCGCTCGGTCTACGATGGAGTCCGAGTTTATTGCCTTAGAAAAGGCAAGTTCTGAAGCTGAATAGCTTAGAAATCTTGTGGGGGATATTCCATTATGGAATAAACCAACACCTTCTGTGTCTATTCTTTGTGATAACCAAGCTGCTATATATCGAGCTAAGAATAAAGTTTATAATGGAAAGAGTAGACATATAAGGTTGAGACATAATATTGTAAGGCAGCTGCTTGATGATGGTTAATCCCTTGATTTTGTAAAGTCAGAGTTGAATTTGGCCGATCCTCTGACAAAACCACTAGGTAGAAAACTAGTGAGTGAAACATCGAGGGAGATGGGACTAATGCCTATATCGAAGTCAATAACGACAGAAACCCAACATGTGTGATTGGAGATCCCATGAAGCATGTTCATATGGGTAATAACAAGTCGCTAGTTGACTGTGAGTACACTATCATATTTAATTTTGAGAATCCCTCTCTATGGTGTAGATAGTGCAAACTGCAGTATATGAGGATGAGGTAAAGCTCTTGATGGATACCATAGTCCTTTAGGATGGTGTGTCTACTTGCAGTACACACTTGATGGATCCACCTATATGAGTGTGGGAGTGGGGCTGCTTCCTATGAGAATTAGGCAGTTCTCTAAAGCACTCATGAATATCCAGGTAAAGTGCATGGCCTATTTGCACCAACCCGTTTAGAATAAGCCCAGAACTTGAGAGGTCAATGTGGTCCATGGGTCACTAATTTACATGAAGAACTTTTGGTTCATAGAAATTTTCATATTTCACCAAAGTTCTGTAAGTCATACTTACTAGTCCTAAAAATGGTTCATAGTCTCAAAGACACCATTTTGATGCATTAAACTCTCGCGCTCGTTAACTTATTATTGAATTTTAAAATATGTGGGGGATTGTTGGAATATTTAAAAATTCCAATTCTACCCTTCTTTGTCTTTTGCCTTTTATCCGGTGTACTTTCTTTAGTCCCACATCGGAAAGAGATAAAACTTAAAAGGTTTTTATGTAGTATTCAACCTTTTAACTTGGTGAAGCAAAGAAAGTAAGTAGCCCATGCGCGCACGAGCCCAATAAAGGTGCAAGCCAAAATTAGCGAATCCGATCCGGAAACGTTTAACTGTTATTGGGACACATTTTATTTTACTTTTGTGGTGCAAACTTAATCTTGGCGTTTGTCCTTGAGGCAGTGCTCGGTAGGTGGTAAAATCATGGAATAAAGCCTTCATTCCGCTGTTATACTATCAAACACCGTTCTTTATTTGGAAAATAGTCTTACATCTTGAATAGGGATAAGTAAGGGGGTTTATAATTCTATTTCATGAAACAAGTCCTATCATCTACACGTCTGTGGATAATGGTGCAAGCTTGGTCCATGGGCTAGCTGTTGAGAGAGAACAGCGCATGGAATAAGAAGAAGAGAAGTGGAAGAGAACTCCATGAAAATTATATTGATCAAGCAAAAGGATCCATAGCAAACTAAACCCTGAGCTGTCTTATATAGACAAGCCTTACAAATTCGATTGAAAATGAAAAACTTGATTAAAAAATAAAAAAAAAATATACTGAGATTGTTCGACTACAAAATCTGAAAATATGATGAAAAACTAATATTGTCTCCAATGAAAAATATTTTCTAAAAAATTGATCAAATAGAATGGATCAATCAATTATGGCATCGTTAGGGTCTTCCGCTGCAAATTTGTTGTCTCCTAAAAGCTTTGGCTTGGTCCATAGCCAAATAATAACTAGAAGCGGAACTTAAAGCACTGTAGCGGAAGATAAATGCAGTCTTTTAAGCCCACGAACGGAAAGGCCCAAGTTAATTCTCAACCAAAATAAGTTCAACATGTGGAAGAAGGCCCAAGATGCTGTCCAAGAAGTATACCCAGCGAGCACTGCGGTCCAAATCCACACATTCTGTGCAACTTTTTCTATTAGACACCTTCATGCTTTTGTTTATATTCTTTTAAAAAAAAAAAAAAAAAAAAAAAAAGAGAGAGCGTCTCATGCGTCCTCGTATCATAGATTCGTCATTATTGCCGCCATCAAAAAAAGTATACAAGTTAAAGTTGACGATTCCAGTGAGAGACATATCTCAGCCTTGGTACTGGTATTAGAATTTAAAATTTGTTATTTTAGTAGTTAAACTTGTTCATAGAAATTTCTGGTTCAGTCAATACGTTTCTTGTTGTTGAGGATTTAGAAATAACCATCCCATTTACATTGGCAAGCTGGGTATTACAAGTCACCGTTCTAATCTGCAGATCAGCCATTGAACAAGCATGCATGGCAAGGGATAGAGGTGGTTACAAATTTCAAATTTGCACCATTGGCCTCTTTTTTTTATTATTTGGTGAAAACTAAAATGGAGGTCTCATTCAGTATATTATATTTTTCTTGAATTTGATAATCAAAAGGTATGGGTGAGTGATCACTAATGATCGCGGCAAATATGTCAAATACGCCCGTAGGCGTGACTTTGGGTTAGGTCATGTGCTTTTAGCTTGATGGAACGGGTCAAGCCGGGTCAGGATTATAGACCCAAAGCTCTTTCAAGTTGGGTTCAGGGCAAACCCAACTAGATTCTATCTTAATTCTATCCAATAATATATTAAATAAAATTTGCACATTTTAATTAATATCTCATACTAACAAACTATATCTTTAAATATATCGGTAAATTCAGAATTGTCCACTAATTTCTTGTTATTAAGGGATATTATCATTGGGTTGTTGATTTATTTGCTAAGTGTTGAGTCACCCACCTAAACATGCCATTTGATTACTCGAGAAGTGTGAAACCGCAATAGTTTTTTCTCTGAGATCTAGGGAGACAGATGGATGATGGAGTATGGATCGCTCTGAGATCTGTGTAGTGGATGATCTGGTGGTCGTTGGGTGCGAAGGGAAGGCCCATCGATCCTTGGAGATCTAGCCACTTGTAACAATAGGATATTAGAATGTTTTATGAACAGGTCCATCTTTGTAGCAAAAGATCTGTCTCTGCTGCCTTCCAAAGGAGTTTCATGAGCCAACATTTGTTGAGGGGCACAGAGACATGACGTCACATGGCGTGTTGGTTTGGTAGGTTTTTGGTAGATGTTGGATTTGCCTCTGGAGCATGAGGCGTTGAATTCATCAGGCTGTTGATGATGAGCACAAGACTGTTGAATCACACTCACTTTAAAGGAGGCGGTAGATATCTTTCACTCTGACTCTTGGACTGTAGAACATACTCCAAACTCTCATATCTAGACTAGCAATCTCCAAAATAAGCAGCGATCGGACTCTCTCCATGAGGTGCCCTCCAAACAAATAGCCGATTCGACCGGTATCCCGCCCTGCCTCCTTAAGGCAGAGAAGATCGCAAATCCGTAGTCCGCCCGCAGCCTTAATGTTGACCATTGTCGGCCAGAGCCTTACTGGGTGAGTGTCCACCCAAGGGTCCTCCACCACATCTATACTGCACCCGTCACTGATCAATCACCTGATGTTAGACAAGGCAACGACCACATACCTGTAGATCTCCCGCCAGAGGAAAGAGCACCTCCGGCCACGTTGAGCTGCCCCATTCGCCGTGGCTAGTCCGTAGCGAGCAGTCAACACCTGACTCCAAAAACACTACGGCTCAAGTACAAGTCTTACAGCATGCCGAGCAATCAACGCCTCTCTCTTCATAATAAGAGACTGGACACCCAACCCTCTCCGCGAGATGGTTAGCAGATCGTCTCCCACGCCAGCCGATGCACCCCGTGACGATCGCCACGTGAGCCCTAGAGGAAGTTCCGGAGAAGCCGCTTAGTCTTCAAGATGACAGTATTAGACATAAGATAAACCGGTATGTAGCTCATAACCGACCTTACCAGCGCCAGCCTACCCATCATGGATAACGTGGTCGTTCTCTAGCTCTCCGGCCACTCTTAGATGCATTGCACCATGCTGAGGTACTCTGACACCCACAGTCTTCTCCCCGTAATGTGGATGCCCAAATAGCTCCACGACCCCTCCTGCTCTCTCAAGCCAAGTAGTCCCCTGATAACCTGCTTCACTCACAACTCCGTCTTCAGACTGAAGCAAATCATAGACTTATGAAGGTTCGGAGGTTACCGCCTCCTTTAGAGTGAAGGCACCCGAGGCAGGACTGTGATTGGATCTGGAGATTCGGTCTTCACTTGAGGGTAGCCCTGTTCCTCGAGAAGGTGGTTTAGGGCTAGTTGCCGACGAGATCGATGCTAAGTGGGTAGGGATTGGGCATCCAACCTCAGTGCCCTGGGTGCAAGTTGGATGATACCGTGGACTAACCTCTATTTCAATGCGAGCAAGCTAGGAGGTCTAGAGGCTCGTCAATATCCCGCCGGATGCTTAGTGCCACCCGAGCCCCTTCATTCAAATGCTCAAACGATGGGCCACTGCCTCTCAAACTCGGCAAGTAGCCATAGTGGCGACTTATACCGCTTACCATATCTAGCAAGCCAAGAATCCCTGGACATTTGGAGAGAGCTGCCCTACACCTAGGTTAGTCGTGGAGCGGGCCCAAGGTGCAGGCGGCAAAGATTACCCATGCAGGTCCATTGGACAGGACTTTGATAGCTCGAGGCATCTGGGGCTCCACATCTGCTCTTGTAGTGCTACGGTCGGTGTCTTTCACCCGAAAGCCCCCATCTCGAGCTTTCTCAAGGTCAACTTTGATGGATACGTGCTAGACGGTGATAGAAGGGGTGGTGGAGGCTTCATCATCGAAGGCTCGAACTCCAGAGTGGTGGTTGCTGGTGGATGCCAGATTTTTGACATCTCTATTATGGGGGCGGGGTTGAGGGCAATTTGAGTGGGTCTATGTCAAATCCCACGCATTCTGCGGGCTAGTACAGTCCTGCTCGAAGGTGACTCGGCCATAGTAATCGGTTGGATTTAAGGGTATCAATGATGTGGGTGGCTATCACTCTTTGCTTGAGACATTCGGGTTATGGTAAGTGGAAATATTGTCTTTCAAGTCAAACATATATTTAAACAGACCAATAAGGCTGCAAATTTCGTGGCTTCGTATGTGGCCGGCCACTCGGAGGTCCAATAGATTAGGAATACGAAGTTATCTGCTTCGTTAGTTTAATTTTTTTAAATTTATTTATATCAAGAATATAGGTACCAGATAAAAAAAAAGTACTCACGAAAATCCAAATTTGGCTATAATATTACCATGCCGTTATTTTCGGCATCCGAGGGGGCAAGGGATATGAGGCGTGCGGTGCGGAGCCGGCAAGTGACGGGAGACACGCTTGTGTGGGAGACCGGATCCAAGCCACTGACTCTGACCCAAAAACGAAGACACCGTGGAGACGAGCGATTCCGTGTCCAATCAATCGGTGTCCAATTCAAAATTTATTGGGTTGATATATTGAAGCCTGACCCAGACACTTGCCCGACCTAACGCAAGACTCCACGGAAACCAATCCAGACCAAGCCCAATTCCAAGCTGTATGTAAAAGGAATCTTGATTTAGTAGTCAACAGTAAAATAATCAGATAATGTTGTTCATTTTTCTTATTATCAATTATGATCACTACTAGCTAAAATATCCTACGGCAAGCATTAGTTTATTGTCAACTGAATTTAATTCAATGTTGAATTAGTTTATGGGATGGTTTTATAATAAAAGAAATAACAATTTTGGAGAAAGTCCATCATTTGAAGTAAATTAGCATCAATGAGACCTTGTAGGAGATGCGGTTTAGCCCAGTATACAGTTTTTGGATGAAGATGGGTCGGCCAGATTCGCAGGTTCGAATTCTGGTTCGAGGCATCGTAGACTTTTTTTTTCCGATGAGATACCGCAGAATTTATTAAAAGATCCTAGATCCAAATTTGTTAGGTTTCTGAGCTCCGACGCGGGAGAAATCCATTGGTAGATATCTGCATCATGCTATCATTTTAGAAGTAAGTGGCCAATGAGTTATGGCGTATATATAATGTAATAAATAATTGTTGCTCTTCTGCTTTGAGAATAAATAATTGTCACATAATGACATGACATCAAACTTGGGCAAAACTTAACGATATAATATATGACATGATGAAGCGTCATGTTGCACGCTTTGAATCTTGACCTCGACATTGCAAAGATGATATGGATGAAACCTTTTTATATCGTTTTCAATAGACTTTAGGAGTCAATTGGGCACAACATCCGATTATGCATTAAAAAAAAAATACATAATAGAAATGTGCACATTGGAAAGCCACTTAAAGCCCCAGTCACACCTGTTCAAATGGAGGCTGAAGCCCTTTTATGTTTCCACTAAGCTTATTGCCCTCCTTTAATGGACCAATCCACTTCCCCAGTTGGACTATGTAGAGATACACACGGCCACATAGCTTCATCCATTAGGGTGGGGGGATATCCAATATATATCCTTTGTCAATTTCCAATTCTCCATCATTTATCTATCCAACTGGGCATTCAGAGTCATTTTGGAAGGCTGTAAAGTTGCCATAATTACTTTTCTTCAACCTTTTTTTAAAGGAAGTTAATACCATCAACTTAAGAGATTGGATATGCTCGATGCCATGTTAAAGTGTAAGACCATTCCAACAAAAAAACTTTGAGAAGTATGTGCTCCAATTCAGGATTAAACTGGAGAGACTCAATCCCTTTCATTATTTTGTTTTATTTTTTTGAAGGCACGGGTAGTAGTAGAAAGGCCTCACTTTTTTAACATTCAGTCCAGCTGCAATATTTCCTTTTTTTGAAAAAATCCTGGTCCTCTAAACAATCCAGTAACCATACTACCCCCTCCATATTTCTAGTTCAGATCCCCGATCCTTCTCCCCCGACTTCATTGCCAACAATCTTGTCTCTCAAGTCTATCATTTTTAATTTTCACCTTAAATATGAGAATATTTTTTTGAGTTTCTTAGACTTACATAAGTACTTAAAATCTTTTTACGAATAACTAATATGAAACTAAACATACGTCAGCACAAACCTTTATATTTTGAATTAAAAATTGCTTCCTTGCAAAGTGCTAATATAAAGATGCACACACTTGCAATATAATAGAAACAAATAACCCAGTTGTGCACACTCTTTCTATCTCGTTGGACACAGTTAATATGAAGTTGCACACAATTATCGAGTGATGAACCATGCACATAATTACGATATTATGGACACCGTTAAACCAAATATGCACACACTTAAGTTAGTGTCTCTCAAAGTAAAAAATATTTCATTTTTTGTTATAGAATGTTAATCTGTCTCACGTTTGATATATGACCGACATATCCAAATATCTAGTTATTTGAATTTGCATATATTTCGTTTTCATATATAATATTGTAAACAAATCTATTGTTATATTTCTACAAGCCTATTGTGACTATTTTTCCGCGATTTGCGACGTTGACGCGCTGTAGATGGTACGGTCAAGCACCAACACTACGAAGTCGAGGAAGGAAAAAAAAAGCATAGGGCTCAAATAGAAGATGAGTACCTTCTGTTGACCCCAAGAATAGGGTCAATGAAAGGTACTATTTCAGGCACATTGTCAAGTTGGTAGTCATCTTTATTGAGTTGATGCCCTCTGAGTAAAAGCAAAGGGTGACTGCCACTTCCTTTGAACATCTCCTAACACTTCTGTACATCAAGCAAAGCAAGCCCTGTTTTGACGCTGTCTGTCCTTTTGGGATGATGAGAATAGGATTTTTGGTTTGGAAAGATATTTATGCCCTTCATGGGGATTTATTTTGCCCTTATCCTTGGATTAAGAGCCACTAGTGATGAGGCCAACCTAGGGAGGGAGGGGAATGTCTAATCCAGCCTCACCTCTGATATTTTGAGGGCAGCCACAAGAAGGCAGCCAGAGATGGGGTGAAGAAAAAACTAAAAATTCTTGTTGGAAAGGCTGGGCAGTGAGATGTATAGGATTTATCAAGCTATGGATACCATTTCTTTTTGTGACTATCTTCTTCCCATCCTTTAATAAAAAACTTTCTCTTCCCAACCATACAATATCATATTCCTAAGAGATTATGTGCATACATCGTTGGTCTAGACGATCTATGATTGTATGGTTGGGGCTTCCTATCTTTGCATTCTTTTGCCAGCAAATTTCTAATCTAGCAGAGGGTGTAAGGAGAAAAGAACTTCATCGGCAAGAATTTTGCGCAGTATATGGAGGGCTGAACATTTACCTTGTGCCATCCAACATTTCTTATAGCATCCATCAATGCAACGTTAGCTTTTGTTATGTTAAATTCTATTATATATATGCCAAACCTGTTTGGGTGGCTAAATATATGCTAAATTTTTTTGGCCAGAGTATCCTTCACTTTTTGTAACTTTTTCGCTTAACTGTACATATTCCATCGATCTTTTGATACCTCATAATTCTTTCTTATTATTGGAGTAATGTGGTTCTTGGTGCATTTACCATGCCATATATCTATGCTTAAGCCTTTTTATCTAGCTTCTAAATTGATATCCTCATATCATAGTGAAAAAGAATGGACATGTCTTTATGATCAATTTTATTGCTTCATGAAGTTCCGGTTCTTAAAACCATTGAGTAAGGAACACAATCCTTAGTAGACCTTTTTATTTTTATCTTAATTTACCCATCAATGAAGGCCATGATTTGTTATTTATAGTTCAACAAACAACTACACATTAGATTTTCTTTTTGGTTCTTTTGATTTGAAGTTGACACTTAGCTAGTTAACCACAATTTAAATATGTTACGGACCCTTTATTTATATAATCGTAGGGTCAACTTAGAGAAAAATTCTTATCGAAATTTTCAATTTTTATTTGCCCTATGGAGAGAAAATTTAATGATTAAACCTCTAGAGTATTCTTTGCTTGGATAAAGTTTGATTATCTTTTACTTGGTCACTAGTATGATTGCTCGTTCTAGTCAATTTTGCACACTTGTCACAACTTGACCAAAGACCTTTGTGATTATCATCTAGTTGGTATTAGAAAGAAAAATCTAAAGACACTCACATAAATCACTTTGGCTTTCTTTCCTTTTTCTACACATTCTGACATTTAGTAGGAGGTGAGCCTGGATGAAGATGCTGAACCGCAAGTGTGTCCAAACACTTGCCGACCTTATCAAATTTTTAGGTCAATTTTGGAAGTTCCATTGCTCTTGTCATCCAAATGACGTATTATTTAAAAACTCCAAATAATGTAATGCCATTCAAGGAGGACTGCGTAGGAGGAAGGGATAGGTTTTGGGCAGATGCAACTAAATACATAATTGATTTGGTTGTGAAATGACATGCCTCTATAAAAGGTGAGACATAAGGTAATGAGAAAGATAAAGGAGTTGGTAAGGAACTCAAACTATCAAGTTGAGGTTGGTTTTGATAGGATAACAGCCTAAAATCGCAATAATTTCTCCGCCTAATTTGTTATACATCAATTTTAAACGATAAAAATGTCCTATACTTTTCAGATTACATTATATCAATTTGGACCATCCCTCATATAATCAAATCTTCAACATAATTTCAAATGCTTTATTAGGTGAAAGTAACAAAAAATATCTTAGACACCAATGGAGTTTGCAAAACATAAAATTCACTTTAACTCTACACCAGAAATATATTAAAGACATAGTTGTATTATTCGAATGCATTATCCACATTCATTGGTCTGTATTATTTTCTGTTTAAACAAAATATTAGTCAATCAATTTCCTGAGGATCGATCTGGCCTAATTAATTTAGACAAAATATTGCCATCAGCATCACTACATGACCATCTGAATCTTGATCACTCCTACCATTCCTCCAATAACATATTCTAATTTACCAAAAGAAAAAATATTAAAGATCACCTTCCAAATCTACTCAACCCATGAATCCACTTCCTATACTTCCAAAAATTGCGTATCTTACCCTAACCCTAAACCCAATCCGAGTCGCTCTAGCCTTTCCAAATAAAACCAGCAACAAGGAGTCGTAGCTCATATTATCATAACAAAAAAAGCAAAAAAAAATTACACCCTCTCTCTTCTTTTAGGCTAGAACCGCCCCTTGCTAACATGCGCAGTTAGGCCACCGAGTGCCAACTCAGAGAGAGAGAGAGAGAGAGAGAGAGAGAGACCCCTCTGGAAAAAAGGCAACGTTATAGAGCGACAGCGCACCTCTTTCTGCCATCGGAAACGTTCGTCTCTCCTCCCCGCCCCCCTCGCTCTCGCCTCCTACCCCTATTCGAGCGAGCACCAGAGAGATATCGGTGGTGGCCGCTGTCTGCCCTCCAAGACTTCTCTTTTCCTCCTCTCCACCAAGCGAGCGAAAGAAAGAAAGAAACAGAGGAAAGAAGGAAGGCGGAGCGCCCTCGGTTCGGCTTCGATTCCTTCGCCCATGATGGGTATCTATCTCTTCTTATTCCCAGTCCAAAATCCACCCTCCCCCTTTATTTTTCCGGCTCTTTTGAGGGTTCTGTAGTTTCTTTAATCGGTATTCGTGGATTCTTGGAGGATTCCTTGGTGGGTTTTGAGTATGTTAGCAAATTGTTCTTCTTCTTCTCGCGTTTTTGCCAATTTCGTGGGTTTTACTTGCTGTTTGGCTGGTTTGGTTTATTGGATTCGATTTCCTTTTTTCTCGCTGGAAATCTTGAAAATTTCTCCCCGATTTATTTCTAGTGCGTGCTAGGTCATTAGGTTTAGTTTTTCTTTGTTTTCCTCCCTTTCCTTGCCGGAGATGCTGAAAAAAAATCTTGAACTTTTTTCCTTCCGTTTTTTGGTTAAAAATTGGTCTTTTGCATTAGTGCTTGGTAGGTTTTCTTGTGACTTGATGATTTATGTTGTGAATAATTGAAAAGTTTTGCTTCCTTGTGAATTATGATCATCTCTTGTCTCGGTGCCTCTTTTTTTCTATTTTGTTTGAGAAAATTTGTTTCTGGTGTCTGAGTACTGGGGTTACTTTTTGTAGAAGGGGATCTGAGTCCATCGTGGGACAGCGATGATGAGATTGAAAAATTCATCCGAAGGATGAACCCTCCAAGGTAATTTTGTGATTCTTTAGGGCAATTGCGATTAGATTTTCTATTCCGTTCCAGAATCTGATATTCTGAAACTCTTCATCTCGTTCACTTGTTAGGGTCGTGATTGACAATGAATCCTGCGCTAATGCAACAGTTGTTCGGGTAAGAGTCGATTTCTTCCTCTGTTGATTCCTTGTTTTGAATACATGTTTTGTGGTTGTTATGCTGATAACTTGTCGAAATTTTGGGTCTTTTTAGGTTGACAGTGCAAATAAGTATGGAATTCTTTTAGAAGTAGTTCAGGTCCTTACTGATCTGAACCTTATCACCAGGAAGGCTTATATATCCTCTGATGGTGGATGGTTCATGGATGGTAAACAATTTTTTTTTCCTTATTGCTCTGTCTCATTTACTGCAATCAATAGTGAAAAATCTTTTCCTCACTGGAAGTGATCGTGGATTTTGACAGTTTTTAATGTGACGGATCGAGATGGAAAGAAAATAAGGGAAGAAAGTAAGCTCCATGAAATAGCGGATTATATACGCAAGGTGGAGTATTCATGCCTCGCTGTAATGCTTATTTCCTATAATTATGTGCCTATGTTGATGAGCCATGTATGTGGTTGGGTTTATTGCAGTCCTTGGGGGCAGATTCTTCTTTTGTACCCTCACGCAGGAGATCGGTGGATGTAGCACCTTCCTCGGATTATACGGTAATCGAGTTAACGGGGACTGATAGACCTGGGTTGCTTTCTGAAGTGAGTGCGGTGCTCACGAGCCTGAAGTGCAATGTGGTGAATGCGGAGGTGTGGACACACAATACTAGAGCGGCATCGGTGATGCAAGTGACCGATGAGGAGACAGGTTTGGCTATCACTGAAACAGAAAGGCTTTCTAGAATCAAGGAGCTTCTCTGCAATGTGCTTAAAGGGAACAACATTACCCGAGGAGCCAAGACAGCAGTTTCTATGGGGGTCACCCACACAGATCGAAGGCTCCATCAGATGATGTTTGCCGATCGGGATTATGAGAGGTCTGATAAGGATACTGGGAATGAAAGTCATAGGCCAAATGTGACTGTTGTCAATTGGTTTGATAAGGATTATTCTGTGGTGACCATTCGGTGTAAGGATAGGCCAAAGCTTCTTTTCGACACAGTTTGCACCCTGACGGATATGCAGTATGTGGTTTTCCATGGTAACGTCGATACTGAGGGCCCAGAAGCTTATCAGGTACATCACAAGGTTTCAACTTTATTATTGTGTAGTTAGTATGAAGTTTTTAGCCCTTCACTTCAAAGAATGTTATCCTTACATGTTTTATCTTCTTATCTTCCTGAAGGAATATTATATCCGGCATATAGATGGGTCACCCGTTAACTCAGAAGCTGAGAGACAGCGTGTGATCCAGTGTCTCGAAGCAGCTATTGAGAGAAGAGTGTCTGAGGTAATTACTAAAAAGATAATCTTTGCTCAATTTTTTTTTGCCGGCAATTCAGTTTCGAATGGAGAAGAAGGCTTACATTGTGTTAGATGAAGTCCTACATCTCATTCTGCTTTGAGCTTGGAGCCATGGAAAACAATGATAATATGACATAAAACTTTTCACATATAAGAAGAAATAGAGATTATCTTTACTACAACCTTTGTTGGTCCCCTGCTAATACATGCACTGAATGCTTGATCTGGTTGAAGCATCTTACTGAATTTCTTAGAAAAAACCAACACTGCCTCAATCTCAATCATATTATATATGGCTTGCAGGGTCTGAAGCTGGAGTTATGTACGAGTGATAGAGTAGGTTTGCTATCAGATGTTACTCGCATCTTCCGTGAAAATGGCCTAACTGTCACAAGAGCAGAAGTATCAACGCGAGGAGGAAAAGCCGTCAACACTTTCTACGTCCGTGATGCTGCTGGTAATTCAGTTGATGCCAAGACCTTAGATGCTATCCGGCAGGCGATAGGCCTAACTGTACTGCAAGTGAAGGGCCATGTAGATGAGCCCAAATCTCCACCTCAGGAGGCTCCTACCAGATTTCTCTTTGGTGGTCTCTTCAAGTCCAGATCTCTTTATAACTTAGGCTTGGTCAGGTCTTACTCCTAGAATTTCCTGGTCCAGTTCTGTACATAAGGTTTCACCAAAATAATATCCCACAATATACAGCCTCTCTGCCAAAGGTAGGGAACCTATGGGAAAGTGAACTCGAAGTACTGATTAGCCTTTCCATCATTTGTTTAACAGGGGCTCCTCTCCCTTGGATTAGGAATAGAAAGAAACTCGAAAACCTGTACAGAATCTGTCATCTGTAACCATAAAATGATGGTCGGTCTGTCCTTATGTTGCAGATAGGAATGTGAATATGATCTACACTATAAAGTGCTGTGATTCCAAATTGAATTTCTAATCCTTTTCCACGTTTTGCTTTATGGTCGTGGATAAGAATGCTCTAAAGTTTGGCACCACACTTTTTGAACGTTCAGAGAAGTGGCATTTGAGAGCAGTGTGAAGGATCCCGAAAAGCCTGGCTAATTTCACTGCTTCTACCTTTTGAATGCTAGTCACTCCAGAGATATATCTTGGATTTATTATTTTCTGACTTTATTGAATGTATCTGTACTAAAAATGTATAAATTTTTTGTTTCAGCAAAAAAAAAAAGAAGAAAAGATTTGGTATGGCCAGCTTTTGATGGATGTGATCTTGTTGAGGAGCTGTAGTGGAAGCAGCAATGTGAATATTGAAAAGGTGACTCAGAAAAACAGAGGAAGAACATATCGTGTGGAATTTGGGACACTTGACTAGTGCCGGGCTGAAAGGTTTGAATGTTGCTGGTAGCAGACAATCTTTAGGATTCAGCCGCCAGTGTAGACTATGGACTTCCTCTCTGTCTAGTTGATATTGGTGTCACAGGTCCGATGACACTGTTAAGAGATGGATTTGGGTAAAAGCGACAAAACCAATGATGGTCTCCACTATGGCTTTCTATATCAAGTTGTCAGTTGCCCTCCACTTGTGTGATTCTGAGTCCATGTCTAGGCTTCTGGTGCTTCTGTAAGGAATGGTCGTGATTAATCTGGCGGTGCGTTCTATGGCACCGGCTCGGTGCACTCACAGTGTAAACGATACCGACAGGTAAATGATGCCGACACGATTGTCCTTTTGTTAGAAGAGAGGAGCAAAATCTACCCGCAAGAAGTTTTTCTCATTTGTGTGCGGCACGAGCCACATGATTCCCCATCTTTTCTCTTCCATGCAGGGCCCACCTAAACATCCCATGGAGCCCATGCATGAGTTGGAGAAGGATGTGGCACATGCCATGGGTGGGTGATGGAAACCTGCAACAATGTGTACATAAGAACATGCCTCTGGTGAGAATATGCAGGAGGCAACCATGAATAATTGAATTGCAGGGTCCACTTCTCCACCATCTACTAGGATGCCTCTCCTCCTTCACTCACCTATCTGCTGGTAGACCAATCTTAAAGCAATGCAGTGATCCCGCATGTCCATGTCCGGCGCTAGATCGGTCCTCTGATGCTCTTCTCCTTCTCAACACCATCATAGCTGATCTCACTAGTAGCTCTATCCAAGTTCTCTCATTTCCCTGCAAACTCAACTGTGGCTACAACTCATATTAACTCCTTTCAGTTGCTTCTCTTCCATCAGTTCAGGACAAAGAAATTCTGTTCATGTAGGATTAACTGGTTGAGCAAGTGTTTTTTTTTTTTTTTTTTTTACTGAAACAGATGTATCATAGAGTATGGGCACGGATGCAACTAAAAAAAATCAAAAAAATAATAGACTTTGGAATGCAACGCTTTTTTTAAATCTAAAGAATATTTTTGGGGCAAATGTTCAAACTCAAATGTGGAGCAGCACAAGGAATTGGAGGGCAAGGAGGTATCCGAGGAGTCACCGACGATAGGAGGAGGCAGTGGAAGCCAACCAACTCGGAGCCAATCAGAAGAAAATGGTGGTGTTGGCTTCTCAGATGATTGACTACCTTATTCTGGGTGTCTCGGGGGTAGGTGTTGGGTGGTTTTCACGTGGGCTGCTTGAATTGGTAATCTGGAGGGCAGTTAAAAAACCATTTTTTTTAGTGGCTCGTAGTCCGAATCCATAGCTCTGTCCTTGCTACAATCTAAATATTAAATACGAGCTCTTAGGCTGAAACCTGGTCAAAGTCGGATGTTGGATTCCATGCAATCCTTGCATCACATGGTAGCTGTCCTTTGTGAGTCTCTCGTCATTAAGATTAATTAATGTTAATTAGACAAAACATTTCAATATTATATAGAAGGGGATCATCTCTATGTTTGGAATCTATTATTATTTTTTGAAGTTTCGATTCCTTTATTAAATTATTAGTAAGGGCGTGAGGCTCCCTTATTCAAAGAGAATAAAGAAAGAACAGCCGTGGATTGTGACCCTTCTTCTTCCTTTTTATCTTTAGGACATGGGTTGGGATTCCACCTTCATGCCACCACAATGGATTGAGACCACAATTTCTCTAGGGTTTCCATCAGGCTGCTGTTTTCTTTCCTAGCATCTGCAGACTAGGTGTTTGCTCAAAAGAGCGTCCGCAGAGTAAGGGTGTTAAAGGGTGCCTACATAATATACCATAAAGGAAGATTTTATGCTTTACTTTTATGTCAAACGGCAGGATGCAAATTGAATGGATAGTTGATAACGTAACTGAATAATTAAGGTCTTGCAATAAAGTGCAAGAATAAGTACAAACGCAAAAGAAGACCTCAATATGTTTTGGTTCTATCCCTATTTTTTTAAAAAAAACTTTGATACCATGAGAATCCGTGCCCATATTTGTTTATTCATATTGACTATGTATTAGGTAGATATTAGATATTTACAGTGGGCTAAAAAATACAAATAATATCTTCATATTAGTTTTTTTAGATGAAATTTTTTGTTGTTACAAATAGTATCTGAGCAAGCTTGGTCTATGGCCTATATGGACTACCGACCATTGTACTTATATAAAAACAAAAAACCAAATAATATCTTCCAGCTAGCTTTTTTGGATGAGGTCGTAGGTTATTACATATACTACTAGGATGCCATATTCATGGGAAGAGATAAGAGAGGTTCCATCCTGGCCCCTAGAAGATACTTGCTAATGTAAATTAATCATCAAAGCCTTTCACCTTGCCCTATTTTTTTGTAAAATTATCATTAGATTTGATCTTACAATACTAGCTATATTTCAATATCTTGGTTACTATATATCGCAGAAGATATCAAGAGATCAGGATATCCCTTTCAACTGAGATAAAAATTTTATTTTGGTGGTTGATCTTAGTGTCATCCACCCATCAAGTTAACTGAGATATCCAAGATCAAAAACTTGTGTCCTGTCTGAAATTTTCCTCTTACAGGCGACAAAACATTACAAAAAGTATAATAAAACAGAAACGCAGTAACAAATTTAGTAACTAGAGAAAGCAAGTGATACTAATATCAGTCTCTCTCTCTCTCTCTCTCTCTCTCTCTCTCTCTCTCTCTCTCTCTCTCTCTCTCTCTCCCAATACATACCCGACATGCCGACTCTGGTAATGTAGAAATGTTAGAGAGCCAAGAAGACGACTTAAACATATCTGACACGAGTGAAAAAGAGAAAATAAGGAGAACATTCTACAAGAATTGGAAATATTTTATAGAAAAAGAAGTGCATTGAGTGTTCTAAGACCCTAAAGAAACTTCAAGTTTGGAACATGGTCATATAAAGAGTCATTCTCGGAATAATATTTTGCAAGGAACTAGGTCTTCTCATTTTCAAGAAGATCCCCGGCTCGATCCGGTTTAGTATCAAGGATAAGGGGGTGCCACACAAAGTAAGTAGAAATCCTTTCTCTCCCGATGAACCTCCATAAAGAAAGATTATCATTTGAAGAGCCAACCGAGATCCTTTCCTTGAAGTGAGCGAGCAAGAGCCAGTCAACAAGCCATAGCCAGATCTCAATAAGGGAAGAAATTGCATTAATTTCTTAAGGAAGGCCATAATCTGAGATTTCGCCGACAAGTGAGGCTCAAAATCATCCCCGATTGACTCGATCAACAAGCAGTTATCGGATTTCGGAGTGGTAGAAGAAGTCGAAAAAACAGAGTTTATGAACGGATTCATCTTTTTTTCTTTTTTCTTTTGCTCACGCTATCAGTCATCGGTCAAACCTAAACGCTTTTTCTCGCACTGAAGGAGGGAGGAATTCAGCCGACTGGCTTTCACCAGTTTGTCATGAGAGTTCGTCAATCTTCCTACCATGACGAGAGTCAGTCAAAAACAAATATTGGTCTAGAAGTCGAAGCAAAGTCCTGTCCTATCGGAAAATACTATACTCAAACATTTTTCTAAAGAATCTCCTTTACCGAGTTCTTGTTCCCCATATTTTGTTCTTCCCATGATGCAAGACGATCAGCCTTAAAAAAGCTTTTAGTAAAGCTATTGTAGAGTGGTTAAAAGGTGAAGATAAGATCGAGTCATTCTTTCTCTTATTACAAATAGAAAGCCAAAATAGACAAGGGCTTTCCTCAGAAGGGGGATTCAAAAAAATATGAGTTTTTTAAAAAGGTAAGGAGTTCGGTTTTGCCATGAATGAAAAAAGAAGTACTCGAAAAGAAAGTCCTTCTTCGACTAGAGATCTATTGGAGTCGAGGTCCGCTAAGGTTAGACAAATAAGGTCAGTCCATCAATACTTCAAGTTTAAATAAGATTCCTTTTTTACCCTTCATAGTTAGCGACAATGCCCCAAACTTCTTAAAAAATCAGACCAAAATCAAGGCTTTACTTTACTGGATCAGCGACTGGGTCAGCGAGGTCCTCAGTCCCGGGTCTTTCAGCCCCAGTTTGCGAGGGTGCAGTCTCTCCAGAGAGAAAGTTCCATTGAATCGAGAAATCCCTGGTCTGCT